>NC_044583.1:1965000-2236977 GCF_901933205.1 Camarhynchus parvulus | reverse complement strand
AAGTGGTAATTAATCCTGTGTGAAACCTCCATTGTCATTCTGTATCTCTAGGCCGCAATTAGTGATATGGGTTTCTTTAGAATTGTGTGAATTACATTCAGGCTATACTGTGTTTTCCAGGAAGGTTGCAGCTCATTTTCACCATTCTGGTCATTGTACCTTTTAAATATGAAACAGTGACTGTTGTTTTTCAGGACATACTTATTCAGTCACTTAAGACTAGACAGTGTGTAGGGACTATGAGGCAGAAGCGATAATAGAATCAGTTATGGTAAATTTGTCAGACGTTTACCTTAGAGGCAGACCGATGAGAAGCTATTTAAAATGCTGGTTTCCTACCTGTACCAGGTGAGGAGGTGTACAGTAGAAAATATTTGCTAGAGAGGGACTCATTAACAAAGAGGGCCCCTGTCCTGCTGTGCTGTGTCTCAGTCCTCAGGCGCCACTTGCACGCTTGAGACCTCAGTGACTTCCAGGTGCTGTCAGGGGATGGATTTTGAGGCCTGTAAAAAGGCCTAGAGCTTCACTGTGAGCATCTCTTTCTCATTGTTATCTTCTAATGCTTCCTTGCCTTATCTGATTCATGTTTTCAGATTTCGTGTGGGTTTTTTACTTTGTTTTGTTTTCTCTTGATTTACACAGTATTTGGGTATACATACTATTATCAACAATTGATCTTTTTTTAGTAACACGTGATGTGCAATGTCACTTGCTCTTTTTGCAGTGGGAGTGGAAGGTAGGAGATAATATAGGTGACGTTTTTGTGTTCCTGTTGGGGAGAAATTGATATAAAAATGAGGCTTCAGTAGACTTTGCCTCTCTTGAACAGAGCTTGTGATAAAGATGGGGAGAAGATTCCCTCAAAGCCAATGGTTTGATGAGCTGTTCTCCGTTGGGTGACTGATGATCTTTTAGTAAGATTGTTTATCACTTCTGTGCTCTAGAATCCTGCAGTTCCTTACCATAATGGTGATGAGCAGACAATTGTACCTCCCTTCTGGGTGTGGCTGCAATGCATTATCATCTCATGACAGATTTGAGCAGTGAGGAGATGGCCACAAGCAAAACCTCACAGTGGCCACGGCATGGAAGAAAAAGCAGAGAGGGAGCTCTGTGTGTGAGGCTGGAGAAGAACTGGGTCATTGCCTTGCTTGTCACATGTCACAGATAACACCAGGCTGTGCCTGATGGAGTGCAGTGGGATTTGAGTTGCTTCTGTAGAGCAAGGCAGACCTACAAAATGTTATTGCATCTGTCCATTTCCATGTGTTTGGCTCTTGCATTGCTTATGGTCATGAGCTCAGCCTCAGGGTGTCTGATCTCATGTGGAAGGTCTCCTCTGTCCCAGCTGTCCCAGTGCAGGTGCAGTTCCCACAACACACACCTGGGATGTTTACAGCTGCACAGAGGAAGGGCTTCTAAGCACTCCTGCTGTGCTCACCCAGGAACATTTTGTCTGCAGTGTAATCATGCAGGATCTCTCTGCTGCAGCTGTCAAAGTGCAGAGTGACCAGAGGCCAGCCCAAAGCGAAGGGAAGGGAACGGGCAGGCCCCAGGCCACACCCAAGGAACAGCGGGCAACCCAAGGCGCAGAGGCAGGACAGCCGGAGAGCCCTCAAAGAGCAGACAGGGCCCCGCAGGGGAAAGCAGTGCTTTGCTTCCCCGCCAGCCCAGCCAAGGTTCCCATGACAGCCCAGGGGCCCAGTGGGAGAACGTGGGCGGTCTCCCAGCGACCACCCAAAAGAAAAAGCCGGGGAAACACCCCGAGGGGCTGTCAGATGGCGAGGAAAAAAGCTGGGAGAGACCCCCAGAGAGAGTCACAGAGAGGGGCCCTATGCCGAGGGGGAAAGGAGTGTGCTGTGTGACACCGGCCGTGCTGGACCGAGTTGAAGCCTGCAAGGCCCAGGACAGCCAAAGGCGAAAGAAGAGAGGGGGCAGGGGCCCCAGGCCACCACCCAAAGGGAACACTTTGGGCAACACCTGGAGGCTGTCGGATGGCTGAGGAACAGGCTGGAGAGAGTCACCTGAGAGGAGTTCAGACAGTGGCTGGCTGTCAGGTGGAAAGCAGTGACTTGTGCTGTCCCTCAAGGGGCTGACGGGGGTTCAGCACCTCCATGGCCAAGGGGATTGAGGCACCTTCAGGCAATTTGCAGCTGACACAATTGGAGTTGATTCAGGGCAGGGCAGAGCTGGCAGCCAGGGATGGGCTGGAGAAGTGGCCCCGTGCATCCATCATGAAATGGATCAAAGTGCAAGGTCCTGCAGCTGGGGTGGGGCAATGCCCAGTTGAAAGAGAGAGTGGGGGATAGGGAAGAGCTTTGCAGGGAGAGAGCTTTTGGGTTATTGGTGGGTGATAAGGTGGGACATGAGCTGACAGGGCACCTGCTCTGGAGTTATTGTATCCTGCACTGCATGACAAGCTCTCTCCCTGGCAGGTCGGGGGTCCCTTCCTGCCCTCTAAACTCTTTTTGTGAGAGCATAGACTGCATGCAGATCTTGGGCCAATATCCCAATGGACATGTTAGAGTTCCCAGAAGGGTCACAGAAGCAGCCTGTGGGCTGGAACATTTCTGTTATGCAGAAGGACTGAAGGAGTGTAGGTCTTCCTGCATAGAGAAGTGATGCCTGTGTGTAGACTTATCAGTGTTCTTTTTCCTGTTTCTGTTTAAGCTTATATGAAGTATGGACAGAGCTCTTTTACACCCGCCCCCCCCTACCCGTGCTTAAGGAAGCACGATAAGTATTTTTTACTAAGAAAGGGTGGGTTTTGATTAGGAGAAACTTCTTTTGCGTGTGAGGTTGTGAGAAATGGAAGATATTGCCAAGAAAAGTTTTGGATATACCCGAAACGTTCAAGTCTAGTAAAAAGTATTCTTGCCCATGGGAATGGTGTGAATTAAATGACCTTCAAAGAAAAGTTTAAATTGGAAGCTGGCAACATTGTTTTGCTCTATGAAGGACTTAGTGTTCATTTGCGCTTTCCATTGTCAGGTGCTCAGATACAGATGAATGTAACAACTCAGATGAAGCAACTTTAATGAGTCAGAAAAAAGTAAATATTATTCTACCGTCTTGGCATAGGGGATGCTCACATTGCTTTAGGCTGATCTATATCTCCAATAATTCATCCCAGATAATGAATAGGACAATTCCGAAAAGTGAAAAGCTCTTGAAGTCTTCCCCATAATATCGATTATTGCTGGTGTAAATGAGACGTGATTTTATTAACAGTGGCTGAATTCCATTCTTTACCGCCCTGCCATGAATATTTGCTACTGACTGTTCAATGTGACTGAAAAGTATTTCCTAAAATTACTCGCCAGCACATCTCAGTAAAAGCTGCGGTGGAATTAAGCAAGAGCTCCTGCTCTGGCTGTTTGCAGTCGGGCAGAGCCCCCGGGGCCGGTGCAGCCGCTGAGCCCCGCCCAAAGCCGGGCCCCCTTGAGCGCGGCCATGCGGCGGCTGCAGTGTCGCGGCGGCGCCTCCGGGTGTCGCTGTTGGCCGCCGCCGAGCGGCGCTGGAGCCGCCGCCGCCGCCGCCGCAGCGTCCTGCCCCCGCAGGCTGCTCGCTCGCCCGGCGCCGGCCACAGCGGCAGCGGCACCGCCAACAGCAGCAGCGGCGGCGAGAGGCGGCGCGGCGACCTGGGTGTCTTTCAGCGGTGTCTGTTTTGGGCGGCGAGAGCGGCTTTTTGGGAGGCAGGGCAGCGGCAGGAGGCAGGAGCGCGGCGAGCGCAGCGGGCAGAGAATGGCGGTGAGGCGGCGGCAGAGGCGCGGGCCGGGCGGCGGGCGAGCGCTGCTGGCCGCGCTGCTGCTGTGCGTGTGGTGCCGGGCGGCGGCCGAGCGGCTCCGCTACGCCATCCCCGAGGAGCTGGCCAGAGGCTCGCTCGTGGGGCCGCTGGCGCGGGACCTGGGGCTCAGCGCGGACCAGCTGCCGGCGCGCAAGCTGCGGCTGAGCGAGGAGAAGCAATACTTCACGGTGAATGAGGAGAACGGGAACCTGTACGTGAACGAGAGGCTGGACCGGGAGGAGATGTGCGGCGAGTCGGCGACCTGCTCCGTCAGCTTCGAGGCGCTGGTGCACAACCCGCTGAACATTTTCCACGTCGAGGTGGCGATCGAGGACGTGAATGACAACTCCCCGGTCTTCAGCAAGGCTGCTCTGGACCTCGAGATTGGTGAATGGATCACTCCCGGTGCTCGTTTTCCGCTGGAGATGGCCCAAGATGCGGATGCAGGAAGCAACTCGCTGCTGACTTACCAGCTCACCAGCAACCCCTCATTCATCTTGTCACGAAGGAGAGCCCTGACGGAAGCAAGCAGCTGGAATTGGTGCTGGACAGAGCGTTGGACCGGGAGAAGCAGAGTTCCTTTGAACTGGTGCTGACGGCAGTGGATGGCGGGGATCCCGCGCGATCAGGGACTGTGCAGGTTCGCATAAACGTTACAGATGCCAACGACAACCCACCCGTGTTCAGCAAAAGCGTCTACGAGGCGAGAGTAGCGGAGAATCTTTCAGTGGGGTCTCTGGTGCTGCGAGTATGGGCCACAGATGCTGATACGGGCAGCAACGGGCGGGTTTCCTACTCATTTGGCAATGTCCCGGACACCATCCGTGCGTTGTTCACTGTCGACAGGGACAGCGGGGAGGTCAGGACAGCGGGTCCCCTCGATTTCGAGGAGAAGAATAAATACATCTTCGGGCTGGAGGCGACGGACGGAGGCGGGTTGACGGCTCACTGCAAGGCTCAAATAGATATCACGGACGAGAATGACAATGCCCCGGAAATCACCATTCTGTCGCTGTCGAGCCCTGTACCCGAGGATGCCCCGACTGGCACCGTGGTGGCCCTGTTGAAAGTGCAGGACCGGGACTCCGGAGAGAACGGTCAGGTGTCGTGCGAGCTGTCGGGAGAGGCGCCGCTGTCGATCGTGGCGTCGCCGGGCGGCTCGTACAAGGTGGTGACATCGGGCGCGCTGGACCGCGAGCAGGCGTCCGAGCAGCGCGTGACGGTGGTGGCCCGGGACCGGGGCAGGCCGGCGCTGTGGAGCAGCAGGGAGCTGGTGCTGGAGGTGTCGGACGTGAACGACAACGCGCCGGTGTTCGAGGAGGCGGCGTACAGCGCGTACGTGGCGGAGAACAACGCGGCGGGCGCGCTGGTGCTGCGCGTGCAGGCGCGGGACGCGGACGCGGGCGCCAACGGGCGCGTGAGCTACTGGCTGGCGGGCGGCAGCGCGGGCGCGGCGGGCGCGGCGCCGCTGGTGTCGGTGGAGGCGCGGAGCGGCGCGCTGTACGCGCAGCGCTCCTTGGACTACGAGCAGTGCCGCGAGTTCACGGTGGCCGTGCGGGCGCAGGACGGCGGCTCGCCGGCGCGCAGCTCCACGGCCACGGTGCGCGTCTTCGTGCTGGACCGCAACGACAACGCGCCCAGGGTGCTCTGGCCCGCCGCGGCGGCAACGGCGGCGGCGGGAGAGGCTGCGGGAGGGGCGGCGCCGCCTTTCGAGGTGGTGCCGCGCTCGGCCGAGGCCGGCTACCTGGTGGCCAAGGTGGTGGCGGTGGACGCGGACGCGGGGCGCAACGCGTGGCTGTCCTACGAGCTGGTGCAGGCGTCGGAGCCGGCGCTGTTCCGCGTGGGGCTGCACAGCGGCGAGGTGCGCACGGCGCGCGCCGTGGCCGAGCGGGACGCGGCCAAGCAGCGCCTGGTGGCCCTGGTGAAGGACCACGGGCAGCCGGCGCTCTCGGCCACGGCCACGCTGCACGTGCTGCTGGCCGACAGCTTGCGGGAGGCGCTGCCGGAGCTGAGCGAGCGCCCGGCGGCCGCCGAGGCGGCGGCGGCCGAGCTGCAGTTCTACCTGGTGCTGGCGCTGGCGCTGCTCGGCGCTCTTGGTGCTGAGCGTGGCGCTGGCCGTGCTGGCGCGGCTGCGCCGGGCCGGCCCGCCCGCCGTGCTGCGCTGCCTGGGCGCGCAGCGCTTCTCGCTGCCCGGCGCCGCCTTCCCGGCCGACTTCTGCGAGGGCACCTTGCCCTACTCCTACAACCTGTGCGTGCCGCCGCCGGCCCGCGCCCTGCCCGAGGCCGCTTGGCCGCCGCCGCCGCCGGTGCCCATCCTGTCGGCGGAGGAGCTTCTGGGCGGCGATTCCTGCGATAAGCCGAGCATGAACAGTGAACTCGCCTTGGGAGAGCCGCCCGCCAATCCCGATGTACCGCAGGTCTGTAAAGTGTGAGCTTCTTCTGTTTTTAAAAGTTCACGAAACGTCATCTTTTCTCTTCACGTGTTTTTTAGCCTGGTGTCAATCCGTGTTCGTCATCTATATCCTCACGTAGCGGCGGAAGTTTTTCATTTTTTTCTCGGTAACAGCTTCAGGTGACAGGCTTTGATGACAGCTCTTTTTTAGGCTAGTAGCAGTGTTTCTCAGTGTTTGTCCTTGTTTCCCGGGGTCGTGGTTATGTGAGTTGCACAATCCCGTGTCCGTGACCGACTGAATTAAGGAAGGGCTATCCTCCGTTCTGGCGAGCAGGAAGCCCTTGGTTCTTCCTTAGTCACAGGTTCAGCTTCAGGCGCGAGGTTTTGTCTTCAACACTCGAGCTCTATAAATTTGAATGTGTTAGCAACATTGAAAGCAGTTCGTATTCTGTGGAAGGGGAATGGCTGATTCTGCTGCCGGGGTCGAGGAAAAAAAAAGAGAAGCACTGACATCTGGTGTTGGAAATATTTCTTTTCCTGACAGATTTGTTCAGAAAGGGTGTGCTTGGAACTCGTGTATAGCTTTACCCAAACCCGTTCGTTAAACTTTTTTTTTTTGTCCCGGTTAGATTTAGAAAGGAAACGAATGTGGAAAGTTCCTTTCAGTTTTTTTTCTGAGTGAAAGAAGAGATTGTCGCCCGTTTTGGGGGAATGCAGTAGTGAGGCTAGATGGCTTCGTTTATGCGTCCTGGCTGGCAGTTCGCTCTATTTTGCTCTTCGTGATCTTTATTTCGTACACCAGTGAGAGTGCTGGAAGACTTCTGTTTCAGAGATTGTTTTTCTTCTATCCTCTTTGCACAAAGATGATGGGGGTTTTAGTAGAAGTCAGGTATATCGAGAACAGCAGATTTTTGCCATTCTCTTTACTGGGATAAATATCTGAGATACGAAGGGATCACATATTAGGGAGATTGGCAAGAGGAGAGGTTTTGCACTTGAATCAAGCCCATTTGCACATTGATTAGTGGTCAGCCGTGTTTCAAGTGTTGTACTTTTGCTCTACGGTTCCATGATTGTTTTCTTGAGCATATATCATATCAAAGTCATTAAGAAATACTTAGATGATTAGTTTACTAAAGAGCTTCAGTGCTTCACACATTGATTTTAGAACAAAAAAGGAAAGCTACAATGATTTGATTAAATGTAAACCTGTACAAAATGAGGAACTACTAGGCATCTCTTGGGAAAGGATGTCAAATATTTCAAGTCCTGAAAGTTTACCTTGAGAGTTTCAGCTACATCTTTTTTGTACTTATAATTGAATCCTGTGACAATTAGCTCCCTAACTTCAAGAAGTATGCAATTGATCGTGTCACACTTGTGTTAATGACCCTGATATCTCTGTTCTTCGGGATATGGTATCTTCCCGTTTTCTCTCTGACAGTCTGTTGTTGGAGGTGCTTTTGAACAAAAAGGATAAGATTAAAATAAGCTACAGGGTGATACACGAAAATTGTGTTTTAATTTACCGATAATGGCATTAGTAAGTGCTGAGTTTCCCGCGCGTTTAAAGAACCCCGCCCACGGAATGCCTCTGCCTTCCTCCCGATGCTGATACCCTGGAGGATGAAAGCAGAGATGGGCTGGAGAAATGCGGAGGCAGGAGATCGGCGCTGGACGAAAAGCGACATCTCGGTGGCGCCCGTGCCCTGTATGGAGCAAGGCAGGGCGGGCAGCGCTGGGCAGCGCTCGGTGCCTGCAGTGCCGGGAGGAGGCTGCGGGCGCCGCTGTTGACCGAGAGGAGCGAGAGGAAGCTCGGAGCGCTACCGGCAGCCCCGCCCGCTGCGGATCGGATCACTCGGACGCTCGCTCCCTGCCCGAACCTGCGATCCCCGATCGTCCCCGCGGTGCTGGTCCATTCTGGAGCCAGGCGGAGGCACCGGCAGCTGCGCACGGTGCAGGAGCTGAGAGCATTGAGTGGCAGCGGGATTGGATCGGCGGTGCTGCGGTGCCGGCGATTCCGCGGCCGAGATGTGCGCGGCGGGGAGGCGCTGGGGCCGGCGGCAGCGAGCTCTGCTCTGGGCCGTGCTGCTGGCGGCCTGGGAGGCGGCGTGGGGGCAGCTGCGCTACTCGGTGCCCGAGGAGATGCCCAAGGGCTCCTTCGTGGGCGACGTGGCCAAGGACCTGGGGCTGCAGCTGACGGAGATCCGAGACAGCGGTGTCAGCATTGTCTCTGAAGGTCGGACGCAGTATTTCGCTTTGAACAGGAAGACGGGACATTTAGTGACGGCAGAGAGGATCGACAGAGAGCAGCTGTGCGAGAGTGTGCAGCAATGTGTACTGCGCTGTGAACTGATAGTGGAGGGACAGATGCAGGTTTATGGGATCCAAGTGGAAATCACGGACATTAACGACAACGCGCCCAGCTTCAGAGAGCCACAAACAGAGCTGAGAATGAGCGAGATGACAGCGCCGGGGTCGCGGTTTCCCCTGGCTGAGGCTCACGATCCGGACTCTGGCCGGAATGCCCTGCAGAGCTACGAGCTGAGCGGTGACGAGCACTTCTCGCTGGCCGTGCAGGCGGGCCCCGGCGGCGATCAGCGTCCCGAGCTGGTGCTGGCGAAGGCGCTGGACCGGGAGGAGGCGGCGTTTCACGAGCTGCTGCTGAGGGCGAGCGACGGCGGCGATCCGGCACGGACGGGCACGGCTCGGATCCGCGTGACGGTGCTGGACGTAAACGACAACGCGCCCGTGTTCAGCCAGGCGGAGTACACGGTGCGTGTGCCCGAGGACGTGCCCGTGGGCTCTATTCTGGTCACTGTCACGGCTACGGACGCTGACGAGGGGTCGTACGGAAACTTGAAATATTCGATTCAGAAAATTACTGAGAAAGCCTCACAGATTTTCCAGCTGGATGGTGACACGGGAGCGATCACCCTGTTGCAGAGCCTGGACTTCGAGGAAGACAATTCCTATGAACTAGGTGTGCAGGCACATGACGAGGGAGCTCTTTTTGACACGACAAAAGTCGTGGTCACTGTGACAGACGTCAACGACAATGTGCCGGAGATTTCGATGCGGTCGGCACTGAGAGAGATCTCGGAAGACGCCCCCTCGGGAACTGTGGTAGCCCTGCTGCACGTGAGGGACAGAGACTCGGGGGCTAATGGCGAGGTGCGCTGCTCACTCGCCGAGGGCGTCCCGTTCCGGCTGGAGAAATTCTTTTGATGACTACTACCGCGTGGTGACAGCGAGAGAGCTGGACCGAGAGCAGGTGTCGGAGTACAACGTGACGGTGCGGGCGGCCGACGGCGGGTCGCCGGCGCTGCAGAGCAGCGCGGTGCTGGCGCTGCGGGTGCTGGACGTGAACGACAACGCGCCGCTGTTCTTGGAGGAGCGCTACAGCGCGCGGCTGGCGGAGAACAACGCGGCGGGCGCGCTGGTGCTGACGGTGCGCGCCACGGACGCGGACTGGGGGCAGAACGCGCGCGTGCGCTACCGGCTGGCGGAGGGGCGGGTGCGGGGCGCGCCGCTGTCGTCGTACGTGTCGGTGCAGGCGGAGACGGGCGCGCTGTACGCGCTGCGCTCCTTGGACTACGAGCAGCTGCGCGAGCTGCAGCTGTGCGTGCTGGCCGAGGACGGCGGCGCGCCGGCGCTGAGCAGCAACGTGTCCGTGCGGCTGCTGATCGTGGACGAGAACGACAACGCGCCGCAGGTGCTGTACCCGCCGCCGGCCGCAGCGGCGGGCTCGGGCGCTGCGGCCTGGTCGGGCGTGGAGCTGGCGCCGCGGCGCTCGGAGGCCGGCGCGCTGGTGGCCAAGGTGGTGGCGGTGGACGCGGACGCGGGCCAGAACGCCTGGCTGTCCTACGAGCTGGCCAAGGCCACGGAGCCGGGGCTCTTCCGCGTCGGGCTGCACAGCGGCGAGGTGCGCACGGCGCGCTCGCCGCTGGCCCGCGACGCGGCGCGCCACAGCCTGCTGGTGCTGGTGCGGGACCACGGGCGGCCGGCGCTCGGCCACGGCCACGCTGAGCGTGCTGCTGGCCGACAGCGTGGCCGAGCTGCTGGCCGAGCTGGCCAGCGCGCCCGACGACCAGGCGGCGGCGCCGGGCCAGCCGGCCGCCAGCCTGACGCGCTGGCTCGTGCTGGCCGTGGCCGCCGTCTCGTGCCTCTTCCTGGCCTTCCTGCTGCTGCTGCTGGCGCTGCGCCTGCGCCGCTGCCACCGCCAGCACCTGCTGCCGCCCGACAGCGGCGCCTTGCGCGGCGTGCCCGTCTCGCACTTCGTGGGCATCGACGGCGTGCGCGCCTTCCTGCACTCCTACTCGCACGACGTGTCGCTCACGGCCGACTCGCGCAAGAGCCACCTGCGCTTCTCGGCCGCCAGCTGCTGCGACACCCTCCCGGCCCGGCCGCCGCCCGACGAGCCCGCGCCGCTGCTCGGGGACGACGACCCCACAGGCGCCCTCCCCGCGGCCCCTGCCCCTCCCTCGGTGAGTTCCTCTATCCAGATTTTCTCCGCGACTCTTTCCTGTGATGCTGCCCTGCCCTTTCCCCGCCGTGTTCTCTGTCTTGCATAGAAGATTTTATCTAAAAGCATGGTGAATTTTCTGATGGTGAAGTTTTGAAGGCTGGGGTCCATTGCTGTCACTATATGAACATGGGGTGGGTGCTGAGCCTTCCAGTATGTGAAGAAGGAAGGAGGGAGAAGGCAGTTGGTGGCAAGCTGTTGGTTATTTTGGATGTTTGGGTAATGATCGTGTTCCAGGTATTGTTTCCCTTATGTCAGCTGTGCTGTGTGGAATCTGTGCTCCTGATAGCATTGGCTCTTTTGAAGGGATGCATACATTATTATGTAGTGCAACTTTATAGCAAGCTTGTGTGTCTTCCCAAGAGCAGGTGTGCTTGAATAGGTAGAATGTGTCTTGAACAAAATCCTCATGGCTTTGCATGGAACTGCTCTGCACGTTATTCTCCGCCTTTATCTCTCTCCATGATGCATAGTGGAGGTGGCAGGAAAGTGTTTGTGTCATTCATGCTTGGGTCATGTCCCCAAGAGAGCATTGGACCAGGCAACAAGTGGTCCTTGATGATGTCTGTCTGTCTATTAAGAGGATGAAGCATCCTCTTGAAGTTGTGTCTCTTTGAAAAGCCTGAGGGCGTCTTCATGTGGAGGAGGAAATGGCAGATCTGCTTTGAGTTTTTCTTGTTTTTCAAGGTAGAGCTATGTCAGATTGAGCTGGATGAGCCTTGGCTAGAAAATATTTAGTATGGCAAGAAAATTGCCTGGATGGGAAGGAGAAATACAAGGTGCAGTGGGAGATACAAGGTGGGCATAATTCCCTGTGAGCAGATATTCACTCAGTCAGTGTCTCTGGGAAGACTGCTCGGCTTTTCCTTTGAGACCTGTGAAGTCTCTTCACAAAACTTCAGTGAGCAGCAAATGTAGCTTCCATAACACAGAGAGGTACAGATAGCTGTGTGAAATTGGTGCTGGGAAGAAAAATGGTCTGGGGAAGTGGGCCTGCACTGTCACATGTTTTTATGATAGATGGCTGAAAGGACACCATGGATGGTGTGAAGGGTTGGAAATCTGAGTGCTGTGAGCTGTGTGTGAATGTCTGCTGAAAGACTCAAGGGAATGTTTTCCTCCATTCCCTGTCCACTTCCTATCTCTAGGATGAAGCAATGTGGGTTTCTCTTCCCCAAGTAATACTCTAGAAGATCTGTATACCAGTTGCATGGAGAAGAACCCTGGAAGGATCTTGCTGAGTATTTTAGCGTCATCATGATTGTGTCACTGCAAAGCTTAATTTTGTTCTTATGTCAGATGGGGTATGAGAATTGCAAGCTGTGTATTCAGTGCCTATAAACAATGTTATCAATCATCTACTGTGGATTATATAACCCAGAAGAGAGTTGTGAGCTCTTCAATTGTGCAGGTGTTAAGGTTCTGTCTCATTCTTCCGATCATCTGAAGATGGTTCTTTCATGTTTGTAGGTGAAACACAGAGATATTTCCATAGACATGTTTCTTGAAAAAGTCTCATGTAATAAATCCTTCTTCTTGTCTCAAGGTTAAGGTAAGAAGTCAAATATTATCCATGGTAAGGAGATACTGTCTGAGCAACTTTCCTCTTGATGGAGTCTCTCTAAACTCTGAAGGTCTCTGCTAACCATGGGAGCTGTGACAGGTTTACGTGGAAGTGTTGGGTGTATGGTGTGTGAGGAGGCCCTGGTGGAGACATGGCATGTGTTTCTTTGCTCCCCAGGGCTATTGTTGGCCTTCTGAAAATGAGTCAGGAGGAGTCTTATGATTTCCAATTGTGTGGTTTGGACTGAAATGGCCTAGTTTGGGTTCCATATTCCTTTGCATCAAGAGTGGAAGTCACACATGCTTTGAGGAGTCCATGTGCTGAAGAATGGTGATGTTGCCTTTGAGGTGACACTTGGATGTGTGGGTCTTTGACAGAGCTGGTAATAATTTATGGCCTATAAAACATTTCCCACTTGTTCAAATAATTGGGAGGAACAGAATAATGTTAGTTGTGATGCTTGATCTCTGAGGAGCTGTGCACACAACTTTTCTTCTAATGATGTCTGTATGCAACATTTGCTTCCATGTTTTGTTTTGGCCAGAGAGAAGAAGTCTGTGTATGCAGAGACAGGGCTGGTGCTGGAGTTCAGTGTGAAACAGTTGAAAATGAATGAATGAATTGTGTCCAGTTCTGTTTGTCCTGGTATTTAGATGAGGCCCCCAGCTGTGGTTCCAAGCTTTTTCTTCCTCTTACTATCCAAGGAAATGACAGTCTGGGGCCTGTGGAGTGACTCCAGTGTGAGCCCCTTGTGTATTGGTTACAGTTGAGTTTGCTGGGTTTTGTATATACTGCAGGTGACCCAATCTGCAATGTAAGGTCATGATTGATACTCTTCTGGTGTTTTCCTACTCTTGGTTGGGTTCACTTCAGTTTTGTTTGGCTTTTTTAAATATTTGTTTGCTTTGGTTTGTATTGTGTTGTTTTTGTTTGGTTTGCTTGTACTATTGTCAAGGAGCAAAGCAGATTGTCACTATGCCTGGAAATCCTGCAAACTCCAAAACATATAATTATCCAGTAGGAAGAGTATCTCTCATCCATCCCTTGAAGCTGTACATGTAATCATAGTATTCTAGAAACACAAAATCAGAGAATGGTTTGTGTTGCAAAGGACCTTAAAGGTCTTCTTGTTCCAGCTGCTCTGCCATGGGCAGGGACATCTTCCACCAGAGCAGGTGGCTCAGAGCCCCAGCCAGCCTGACCTTGAATATTTCATTCAAGAAATACAACTTCATGAATGGATGTTTCCCCAAGATATTGCTTTCTCTGTGGCCAACATGGAACCAAAATTTTGGTTTGTGTTTATGGTGAAAGTGAAGGCTGTGAATGCAGAGTGAGGAGGGTGAGAGCTCAGTTCTGTGCCAGGCAAATGGGGGACTCGGTGTGGGTTTGGCAGAGAAATGGTTTGATTTCATGCTTGGTACCAAAGGCAATGCCATTGCTGTTCTGATCCTGGTTTCTCTGTCATGAAAGACAATGACAGTCCTCCAAGAGTAACATTTTCCACAGTAACTGTTCATGTAGAACCATAATTGTTGGCTGGAAGTGGTAATTAATCCTGTGTGAAACCTCCATTATCCATCTGTATCTCTAGGCCGCATTGCAATATTGAGTTTCTTTAGAATTGTAATTACACTTTCATTCAGGCCTTTGTTTCCAGAAGGGTTGCAGCTCATTTTCACAATTCTGGTCAGTACTTTTAAATATGAAACAGTGACTGATGTTTTTCAGCACATCCTTATTCAGTCACTTAAGACTGAACAGTGTGTGGGGACTATGAGGCAGAAGCGATAATAGAATCAGTTGTAATTTGTCAGACGATTTACCTTTGAGAAAGCGGCCGATGAGAAGCTGTTTAAAATGCTGGTTTCCTACCTGTGCCAGGTGAGCAGGTCGTGCAGTAGAAAATGTTGCTGAGGAGAGGACTCATTCTTCAAATGAACCCCCTGTCCTGCTGTGCTGTCTCAGTCCTCAGGGCCACACTTGCAGCTTGAGACCTCAGTGACTTCCAGGTGCTGTCAGGGATGGATTTTGAGGCCCGCAATAAAGGCCTAGAAGACTTCACTGTGAGCATCTCTTTCTCATTGTTATCTTCTAATGCTTCCTTGCCTTATCTGATTCATGTTTTCAGTTTTTCTGTGGGTTTTTGCTTTGTTTTGTTTTCCCTTGATTTATACAGTATGTGGCTATACTTAAAATTAACAGCAATCCATCTTTCTTTAGTAACACATGATGTGCCAATGTCCCTTGCTCTTCTTGCAGTGGGAGTGGAAGGCAGGAGATATGAGAGTGACTTTTCTTCCTGTTCCTGTTGGGAGAAATAGATCTAAATATGACTTCAGTAGACTTTGCCTCTCTGTGGAACAGAGCATGTGATAAAGATGGGGAGAAGATTCCCTCAAAGCCAATGGTTTGATGAGCCATTCTCCTCTGGATGACTGTTGATCGTTTTAGTATGATTGTTTATCATTTCTGTACTCTAGAATCCTTCAGTTCCTTATCATAATGGTGATGAGCAGACAATTGTACCTCCCTTCTGGGTGTGGCTGCAGTGCATTATCATCTCATGACAGATTTGAGCAGTGAGGAGATGGCCACAAGCAAAACCTCACAGTGGCCTGGCATGGAAGAAAAAGCAGAGAGGGGAGCTCTGTGTGTGAGGCTGGAGAAGAACTGGGTCATTGCCTTGCTTGTCACATGTCACAGATAACACCAGGCTGTGCCTGATGGAGTGCAGTGGGATTTGAGTTGCTTCTGTAGAGCAAGGCAGACCTACAAAATGTTATTGCATCTGTCCATTTCCATGTGTTTCTGACTCTTGCATTGCTTGTGGTCATGAGCTCAGCCTCAGGGTGTCTGATCTCATGTGGAAGGTCTCCTCTGTCCCAGCTGCCCCAGTGCAGGTGCAGTTCCCACACACACCTGGGATGTTTACAGCTGCACAGAGGAAGGGTTTCACAAGCACTCCTGCTGTGCTCACCCAGGAACATTTTGTCTGCAGTGTAATCATGCAGGATCATCTCTGCTGCAGCTGTCAAAGTGCAGAGTGACCAGCCAGCCCAGCCAAGGTTCCCATGGACAGCCCAGGGCCCAGTGGGAGAACGTGTGCAGTGTCCCCCAGGCCATCACCCAGAGGAACATGCTGGGCAATCACCTGGAGGCTGTCAGATGGCTGAGGAACAGCCTGGAGAGTCACCTGCAGAGAGTTACAGACAGTGGCTCCATGTCCAGGTGGAAAGCAGTGACTTGTGCTGTCCCTCAAGGGCCCTGACTGGGCCCAGTTCTGTTCAGCACCTCCATGGCCAAGGGGATTGAGGCACCTTCAGGCAATTTGCAGCTGACACCGATTGGAGTTGATTCAGGGCAGGGCAGAGCTGGCAGCCAGGGATGGGCTGGAGAAGTGGCCCCGTGCAGCCATCATGAAATGGATCAAAGTGCAAGGTCCTGCAGCTGGGGTGGGGCAATGCCCAGTTTAAAGAGAGAGTGGGGGATAGGGAAGAGCTTTGCAGAGAAGAGCTTTGGGTTATTGGTGGGTGATGAGGTGGGACATGAGCTGCCCATGGGCACCTGCTGCTGGAATTGTGTCCTGCACTGCATGACAAGCTCTCTGCCTGGCAGGTTGAGGGAGTTCCTTCCTCCTCTCTAAACTCTTTTTATGAGAGCATAGACTGCATGGAGATCTTGGGCCAATATCCCAATGGACATGCTAGAGTTCCCAGAAGGGTCATGGAAGTGGCCTGAGGGTTCTTTGCAGTGAAGAAGGACTGAAGCAGTTTAGTTATTCAGACATAGAGGGATGATACCTCTGTGTAGACTTTTGAAATTATTTATAAACGAGCTTATAGGAATGACGTTGCAGGCTCTTTTTATGAGGTCCGTTGATCATAGGACAGCAGACTGTTATTTTCCACTAAGAGAAGGGAGGTTTTGATTAGGAGAAATCTTTTCAGTGTGGGTTGTGTCAAAATGGAAGATATTGCCCAGAGAAGTTTTGGATGTGCCTCCAACGTTCAAGTCTAGCGAAAGTGTTCCTGCTCATGTCAGAGCTGTGGATTAAATGGCCTTCAGAGAAAAGTTTAAGTGGGAAACAGAAAATATTGTTTGGCACTTTGATGGACTCAGTGTGCCTTTGCACTTTCCATTGTCAGGCGCTCAGATATGGAGATGCAGATGAAACAACTTTAATGAGTCAGAAAGAAAAGAGTAAATATTATTCTGCTATCTTGGCATAGGGGATGCTTACATTGCTTTAGGCTGATCTATATCTGCAATTAATTCAACCCAGATAATGAATAACAATTCAAGACATGTGACTAAATATGAAAAAGCTCTTGAAGTCTTCCCTATATTATCGTTTATTGCTGGTGTAAATGGGCCGTGATTTTATTAAGAGCGGCTGAATTCCATTCTTTACTGCCCTGCCATGAATATGTGCTTCTTACTGTTCAATGTGACTGAAAAGAATGCCCTGAAAGCACCCGCCAGCACATCTCCGATAGAAACGCCTTGGAGTGGAATTAAGCAAGAGCTCCTGCTCTGGCTGTTTGCAGTCGGGCAGAGCCCCCGGGGCCGGTGCAGCCGCTGAGCCCCGCCCAAAGCCGGGCCCCCTTGAGCGCGGCCATGCGGCGGCTGCAGTGTCGCGGCGGCGCCTCCGGGTGTCGCTGTTGGCCGCCGCCGAGCGGCGCTGGAGCCGCCGCCGCCGCCGCCGCAGCGTCCTGCCCCCGCAGGCTGCTCGCTCGCCCGGCGCCGGCCACAGCGGCAGCGGCACCGCCAACAGCAGCGGCGGCGAGAGGCGGCCCGAGCGGTCTGGCTGCCTTTCAGCGGTGTCTGTTTTGGGCGGCGAGAGCGGCTTTTTGGGAGGCAGGGCAGCGGCAGGAGGCAGGAGCGCGGCGAGCGCAGCGGGCAGAGAATGGCGGTGAGGCGGCGGCAGAGGCGCGGGCCGGGCGGCGGGCGAGCGCTGCTGGCCGCGCTGCTGCTGTGCGTGTGGTGCCGGGCGGCGGCCGAGCGGCTCCGCTACGCCATCCCCGAGGAGCTGGCCAGAGGCTCGCTCGTGGGGCCGCTGGCGCGGGACCTGGGGCTCAGCGCGGACCAGCTGCCGGCGCGCAAGCTGCGGCTGAGCGAGGAGAAGCAATACTTCATGGTGAATGAGGAGAACGGGAACCTGTACGTGAACGAGAGGCTGGACCGGGAGGAGATGTGCGGCGACTCGGCGACCTGCTCCGTTAGCTTCGAGGCGCTGGTGCACAACCCGCTGAACATTTTCCACGTCGAGGTGGCGATCGAGGACGTGAATGACAACTCCCCGGTCTTCAGCAAGGCTGCTCTGGACCTCGAGATTGGTGAATGGACTGTTCCCGGTACTCGTTTTCCGCTGGAGATGGCCCGAGATGCAGACGCAGGAAGCAACTCGCTGCTGACTTACCAGCTCACCAGCAACCCGTCCTTCTCACTGGCCATGAAGGAAAGGCCGGGCGGAAGCAAGCAGCCGGAATTAGTACTGGAGAGAGTGTTGGACCGGGAGAAGCAGAGCTCTTTTGAGCTGGTGCTGATGGCAGTGGATGGTGGGGACCCCGTGAGGTCCGGGACTGTCCAGGTTCGCATCAACGTTACAGATGCCAACGACAACCCACCCGTGTTCAGCAAAAGTCTCTACGAGGCGCGAGTAGCAGAGAATTTGCCAGTGGGGTCGGTGGTGCTGCGGGTACGGGCGACGGATGCTGACGCGGGCACCAACGGGCGAGTGTCCTACTCCTTTGGCAGCGTCCCGGAATCTGTCAAGGCGTTGTTCACTATCGACAGTGACAGCGGGGAAGTAAGGACAGTAGGTGCCCTCGATTTCGAGGAGAAGAATAAATACATCTTCGGCGTGGAGGCGACGGATGGCGGCGGGCTCACGGTCACTGTGAAGTGCAGATAGACATCACCGACGAGAATGACAACGCGCCCGAGATCACCATTCTGTCGCTGTCGAGTCCCGTGCCCGAAGACGCCCCGGTCGGCACGGTGGTGGCCCTGCTGAAAGTGCGGGACAGAGACTCCGGCGAGAACGGTCAGGTGTCGTGCGAGCTGTCGGGAGAGGCGCCGCTGTCGATCGTGGCGTCGTCGGGCGGCTCGTACAAGGTGGTGACATCGGGCGCGCTGGACCGCGAGCAGGCGTCCGAGCAGCGCGTGACGGTGGTGGCCCGGGACCGGGGCCGGCCGGCGCTGTGGAGCAGCAGGGAGCTGGTGCTGGAGGTGTCGGACGTGAACGACAACGCGCCGGTGTTCGAGGAGGCGGCGTACAGCGCGTACGTGGCGGAGAACAACGCGGCGGGCGCGCTGGTGCTGCGCGTGCAGGCGCGGGACGCGGACGCGGGCGCCAACGGGCGCGTGAGCTACTGGCTGGCGGGCGGCAGCGCGGGCGCGGCGGGCGCGGCGCCGCTGGTGTCGGTGGAGGCGCGGAGCGGCGCGCTGTACGCGCAGCGCTCGCGGACTACGAGCAGTGCCGCGAGTTCACGGTGGCCGTGCGGGCGCAGGACGGCGGCTCGCCGGCGCGCAGCTCCACGGCCACGGTGCGCGTCTTCGTGCTGGACCGCAACGACAACGCGCCCAGGGTGCTCTGGCCCGCCGCGGCGGCGGGAGCGGCGGCGGGAGAGGCTGCGGGAGGGGCGGCGCCGCCTTTCGAGGTGGTGCCGCGCTCGGCCGAGGCCGGCTACCTGGTGGCCAAGGTGGTGGCGGTGGACGCGGACGCGGGGCGCAACGCGTGGCTGTCCTACGAGCTGGTGCAGGCGTCGGAGCCGGCGCTGTTCCGCGTGGGGCTGCACAGCGGCGAGGTGCGCACGGCGCGCGCCGTGGCCGAGCGGGACGCGGCCAAGCAGCGCCTGGTGGCCCTGGTGAAGGACCACGGGCAGCCGGCGCTCTCGGCCACGGCCACGCTGCACGTGCTGCTGGCCGACAGCTTGCGGGAGGCGCTGCCGGAGCTGAGCGAGCGCCCGGCGGCCGCCGAGGCGGCGGCGGCCGAGCTGCAGTTCTACCTGGTGCTGGCGCTGGCGCTGCTCTCGGCGCTCTTGGTGCTGAGCGTGGCGCTGGCCGTGCTGGCGCGGCTGCGCCGGGCCGGCCCGCCCGCCGTGCTGCGCTGCCTGGGCGCGCAGCGCTTCTCGCTGCCCGGCGCCGCCTTCCCGGCCGACTTCTGCGAGGGCACCTTGCCCTACTCCTACAACCTGTGCGTGCCGCCGCCGGCCCGCGCCCTGCCCGAGGCCGCTTGGCCGCCGCCGCCGCCGGTGCCCATCCTGTCGGCGGAGGAGCTTCTGGGCGGCGATTCCTGCGACAAGCCGAGCCTGATCAGTACCGCCGTGACGGGAGAGCCGCCCGCCAATCCCGATGTACCGCAGGTCTGTAAAGTGTGAGCTTCTTCTGTTTTTAAAAGTTCCCGAAACGTCATCTTTTCTCTTCACGTGTTTTTTTGCCTGGTGTCAATGCGTATTCGTCATCTATATCCTGACGTAGCAGCGGAAGTTTTTCATTTTTTCTCGGTAACAGCTTCATGTGACAGGCTTTGATGGTAGCTCTCCTTTAGGCTAGTAGCGGTGTTTCTCAGTGTTTCTCCTTGTTTCCCGGGGTCGTGGTTATGTGAGTTGCACAGTCCTGTCTCCATGACGGACTGAATTAAGGAAGGGCTATCTCGCGTTCATGCAGAGCAGGAAGCCCTTGGTTCTTCCTTGGTCACAGGTTCAGCTTCAGGCTCGCGGTTTTGTCTTCAACACTCGAGCTCTATAAATTTGAATGTGTTAACAACATTGAAAGCAGTTCTGTAATCTGTGGAAGGAGAACGGCTGATTCTGCTGGCGGGGGTCGAGGAAAAAAAAGAGAGCACTGACATCTGGTGTTGGAAATATTTCTTTCCTGACAGATTTGTTCAGAAAGGGTGTGCTTGGAACTCGTGTATAGCTTTACCCAAACCCGTTATTTAAACGTTGTTTTGTCCCAGTTTGATTTAGAAAGGAAACGAATGTGGAAAGTTCCTTTTTTTTTTTTTTTTCTGAGTAAAAGAAGAGATTGTCGCTGGTTTCGGGGGGAATGCAGTAGTCAGGCTAGATGACTTCGTTTATGGGTCCTGGCTGGCAGTTCGCTCTATTTTGCTCTTCGTGATCTTTATTTCGTAGACTAGTGAGAGTGCTGGAAGACTTCTGTTTCAGAGATTGTTATTCTTCTATCCTCTTTGCACAAAGATGATGGGGGTTTTAGTAGAAGTCAGGTATATCGTGAACAGCAGATTTTTGCCATTCTCTTTACTGGGATAAATATCTGAGATACGAAGGGATCACATATTAGGGAGATTGGCGAGAGGAGGGTTTACGCCCTTGAATCAAGCCCATTTGCACATTGATTAGTGGTCAGCCGTGTTTCAAGTGTTGTACTTTTGCTCTACGGTTCCATGATTGTTTTCTTGAGCACATAACATATCAACGTCATTAAGAAATACCTAGATGATTAGTTTACTAAAGAGCTTCAGTGCTTCACACATTGATTTTAGAACAAAAAAGGAAAGCTGCAATGATTTGTAATCAAATGTAAACCTGTACAAAATGAGGAACTACTAGGCATCTCTTGGGAAAGGATGTCAAATATTTCAAGTCCTGAAAGTTTACCTTGAGAGTTTCAGCTGCATCTTTTTTGTACTTATAACTGAATCCTGTGACAATTAGCTCCCTAACTTCAAGAAGTATGCAATTGATCGTGTCACACTTGTGTTAATGACCCTGATATCTCTGTTCTTCGGGATATGTTATCTTCCCGTTTTCTCTCTGACAGTCTGTTGTTGGAGGTGCTTTTGAACAAAAGGATAAGATTAAAATAAGATACAGGGTGATACACGAAAATTGTGTTTTAATTTACATATAATGGCATTAGTAAGTGCTGAGTTTCCAGCGCGTTTAAAGAACCCCACCCACGGAATGCCTCTGCCTTCCTCCCGATGCTGATACCCTGGAGGATGAAAGCAGAGATGGGCTGGAGAAATGCGGAGGCAGGAGATCGGCGCTGGACGAAAAGCGACATCTCGGTGGCGACCGTGCCCTGTATGGAGCAAGGCAGGGCGGGCAGCGCTGGGCAGCGCTCGGTGCCTGCAGTGCCGGTAGGAGGCTGCGGGCGCCGCTGTTGACCGAGAGGAGCGACAGGAAGCTCGGAGCGCTACCGGCAGCCCCGCCCGCTGCGGATCGGATCACTCGGACGCTCGCTCCCTGCCCGAACCTGCGGTCCCCGATAATCCCGTGGGTGCTGGTCCATTCTGGAGCCAGGCGGAGGCACCGGTGGCTGTGCACGGTGCAGGAGCTGAGAGCATTGAGTGGCAGCGGGATTGGATCGGCGGTGCTGCGGTGCCGGCGGTTCCGCGGCCGAGATGTGCGCGGCGGGGAGGCGCTGGGGCCGGCGGCAGCGAGCTCTGCTCTGGGCCGTGCTGCTGGCGGCGTGGGAGGCGGCGTGGGGGCAGCTGCGCTACTCGGTGCCCGAGGAGATGCCCAAGGGCTCCTTCGTGGGCGACGTGGCCAAGGACCTGGGGCTGCAGCTGCTGGAGTTAGGCGACCGCGGCTTTCAAATTGTTTCCGAAGGTAGGACACAGTATTTCGCTCTGCACGGGAAGACGGGACATTTAGTGACAGCGGAGAGCGGATCGACAGAGAGCAGCTGTGTCGGCTGGTGGAGAAATGCGTGCTGCGCTGTGAGCTGATAGTGGAGGGGGAAATGAAGTTTTATGAAATAGAAGTGGAGATCACGGATATTAATGACAACGCGCCGAGCTTCAGAGAGGCAGAAGCTGAACTGAGAATCAGCGAGACGACAGCGCCGGGGTCGCGGTTTCCCCTGCCAGATGCTCATGACCCGGATACGGGCCGGAATTCCCTGCAGAGCTACGAGCTGAGCGGTGACGAGCACTTCTCGCTGGCCGTGCAGGCGGGCCCTGGCGGCGATCAGCGTCCCGAGCTGGTGCTGGCGAAGGCGCTGGACCGGGAGGAGGCGGCGTTTCACGAGCTGCTGCTGAGGGCGAGCGACGGCGGCGATCCGGCACGGACGGGCACGGCTCGGATCCGCGTGACCGTGCTGGACGCGAACGACAACGCGCCCGTGTTCAGCCAGGCGGAGTACACGGTGCGTGTGCCCGAGGACGTGCCCGTAGGCTCTGTCCTGGTCACAGTCACTGTCACGGACGCCGACGAGGGGCTCTACGGACAGGTGAAATACTCTTTGAAAAAAGTGTCGGACATGGCATCAGATATTTTTCGTTTGGATTATGAGACCGGAGAGATCACTCTACTGAAAAGCCTGGACTTCGAGGAAGGCAATTCCTATGAACTGGAGGTGCAGGCATATGATGGAGGAGGACATTTTGATACTACCAAAATCACGATCTCAGTCACAGACGTCAACGACAACATGCCAGAAATTTCGGTGAGGTCAGCGATTAGCGAAATATCTGAGGATGCTCCGTCGGGGACCGTTGTAGCCCTCCTACACGTGCAGGACCGGGACTCGGGGACGAATGGCGAGGTGCGCTGCTCGCTGGACGGGGGAGTCCCGTTCCGGCTGCAGCGATCACACAGCAGCTACTACAGCGTGGTGACAGCGAGAGAGCTGGACCGAGAGCAGGTGTCGGAGTACAACGTGACGGTGCGGGCGGCCGACGGCGGGTCGCCGGCGCTGCAGAGCAGCGCGGTGCTGGCGCTGCGGGTGCTGGACGTGAACGACAACGCGCCGCTGTTCTTGGAGGAGCGCTACAGCGCGCGGCTGGCGGAGAACAACGCGGCGGGCGCGCTGGTGCTGACGGTGCGCGCCACGGACGCGGACTGGGGGCAGAACGCGCGCGTGCGCTACCGGCTGGCGGAGGGGCGGGTGCGGGGCGCGCCGCTGTCGTCGTACGTGTCGGTGCAGGCGGAGACGGGCGCGCTGTACGCGCTGCGCTCGCGGACTACGAGCAGCTGCGCGGAGCTGCAGCTGTGCGTGCTGGCCGAGGACGGCGGCGCGCCGGCGCTGAGCAGCAACGTGTCCGTGCGGCTGCTGATCGTGGACGAGAACGACAACGCGCCGCAGGTGCTGTACCCGCCGCCGGCCGCAGCGGCGGGCTCGGGCGCTGCGGCCTGGTCGGGCGTGGAGCTGGCGCCGCGGCGCTCGGAGGCCGGCGCGCTGGTGGCCAAGGTGGTGGCGGTGGACGCGGACGCGGGCCAGAACGCCTGGCTGTCCTACGAGCTGGCCAAGGCCACGGAGCCGGGGCTCTTCCGCGTCGGGCTGCACAGCGGCGAGGTGCGCACGGCGCGCTCGCCGCTGGCCCGCGACGCGGCGCGCCACAGCCTGCTGGTGCTGGTGCGGGACCACGGGCGGCCGGCGCTCTCGGCCACGGCCACGCTGAGCGTGCTGCTGGCCGACAGCGTGGCCGAGCTGCTGGCCGAGCTGGCCAGCGCGCCCGACGACCAGGCGGCGGCGCCGGGCCAGCCGGCCGCCAGCCTGACGCGCTGGCTCGTGCTGGCCGTGGCCGCCGTCTCGTGCCTCTTCCTGGCCTTCCTGCTGCTGCTGCTGGCGCTGCGCCTGCGCCGCTGCCACCGCCAGCACCTGCTGCCGCCCGACAGCGGCGCCTTGCGCGGCGTGCCCGTCTCGCACTTCGTGGGCATCGACGGCGTGCGCGCCTTCCTGCACTCCTACTCGCACGACGTGTCGCTCACGGCCGACTCGCGCAAGAGCCACCTGCGCTTCTCGGCCGCCAGCTGCTGCGACACCCTCCCGGCCCGGCCGCCGCCCGACGAGCCCGCGCCGCTGCTCGGGGACGACGACCCCACAGGCGCCCTCCCCGCGACCCCTGCCCCTCCCTCGGTGAGTTTCTCGGGCCAAATTCTTTGTGCGACGCTTCCCTTCACTGCTCCCCTCTCCTTTCTTCCCGTGGTCCGTGTCGCGTAGGAAGATTTGCAGAGAAGGAATGCAAGGCACCTTTCATCGGCACTCTGTGCCCTGGTGCTTCTTTCCGCGGGGAGGTTGACGTGGGGTCCATCTTCAGCCTTAAATTTGGTGGGCACGGCCGGAAAAGAGAGTTTGCTCTTGGCTGGAGGTTTGTTCTTTGTATTTTCATAGAGTTGTGTTTTGTTTCTTCTTTTCTTCTCCTGACAAGTGTAATTCCTCCCTGCATTCTATATTCTCAGTGGATGTAAATGCATCCATTTACATGAACTATTAATGCAACTATTTTGCAACAAATAATGCAACAGTTGAAGGCAAGAATCAAATGCAAGTGGAATTTACATTGTTTGGAGGGTCAGGTGTTTCCTCGATGACACGTTCCTGAGCAGATAGACCTTGCTTTGGGACAACACTTAGTCGCTCGGTGTGTAACATCACTTTAAACTTTGAGAATCGTGTACCTTCCAAGTTAGCCATGTGCTGAAGGGGGATGAGCAGTTGTTGTGATGACTGGGTGATTTTTAGAGCTGTGTATCGTTTATGTTCTTGAGAGTATTTTATTTTAGTTAGTAGCGCTCATTTCCTTTGGGTATCTGTGATTATTCTCAGACAGTGAGAGGTTTTGTGTACCACTTTTCTTTCAGAGGAGGCTGACTGTGGTTGTAGCTGTCCTGTGGCATAATGGTTGGCCAGGGTGAAAAATCTCGTTTTGTAGGTACAGGGCAGATTAAAAAATTGCTGCGATTTTTTTTTGATTCTAAAAGGTGTAAAATGGTGTAGAAATTCAGTTTGTCCTAGTTGTTATGTAAGACCCGCAGTTGTGGTTCCTGTGTAAGGGTTTTTTGTGGTTTTTTTTGATGTTTCACTACCTACATACCTTTCTCCTGTACCTACTACTGTTGAGATAATCTGAAATGTCAGACTATTGAGCCTTGCAGAGAAATCCAGCTGCCCTTCCTGGCAAATGGGGATGGCCTTATGGTGGTGGATGTTAAAGATGTTTTAGCTGGGGTTTGATTACATCTTATTGCAGATTATGAGGGTCAGAGAATACCCTGGATGTTGTTCAGGGCTGGAGACAAGAGTCCTGTGACCTGAGTGTGGAGGTCCTTTAAACAGGAGAGACATTGTTTGCTCTTTTCCTTGTTCAGTATTCAGCCCTACTTTTGTGCAATGTGATTTTCTTCTTCCCTGGTAAATTTGCCCTAACAGGTCTTACTTCAGCTGTATGGGGGGTCCTGGGAGGTTCTTCCTGTGTGTTCACAGGTTGTTGTGGTGTTTAAATGAATGGTTTAATTACGTTCTTATGGCAAGTACCATAAAGGGAATTTTGTGTGGAGCCAACTCTGTATTCATTACCTGCTAAGTACCCGAACTCTGTGCCTGACCTTGGTGCTATCATCATCAAGAGTCTTTCTTGATCCACTCCTTTCTGCAGATGTAAACCTCTTGCCTTGCTCGTTTTAATAGAGGTGTTTTCTTATAGATTTACTGGAAGAAATACTCATGCTTGTCTCGTACTCAGGTTGAGAAATGAAACTTTATCCACGGCAATGGGAAGTTGTGGGAGGAACTTTTCTTTTGATGGCGCCTCTCCATCAAAAGGGGTTGAGGAGAGATTTGTTTGTGAGAATGTAATGTTGGAGACAAGGCCTGTGTATTTTTGATTCATGTATTTATTCATGGTTTTCTGAAAGTTGTCTAAAGGTGTCTTCATTTTTTTGATATTCCATCATTTGTACTCAAAGGGCCAAGTTGTGTGTTCACCATTTTGGTTTTCACTTTCATGATGTTTTCTGGCAATGGTAATTTTTAGGCGCAGAGGGAAACCTTGCATTCAGAGTAGGAGAGTCAGCCATCCTCCAGAAAACCCATGTGCTGGACAAAGATGATGTTATCTTTGAGGAATACTTTGATGACTGGATCACAAACTGAGCTGCTGATGTCTTATAGCCTTTACAACATTTCGGAATTGTTGAAATTATTGTGATGAGCAGAAAAATCGCTGTGCACGCATTTGTATTGTGATTCTTGGGATTTGAAAAGATGTGAGAGCGACTTTTAATAGTGTCTGCCCTGAAAATTTGATTTGTGTAGTCTGATGACAGAGAGAAGTCTGTCTGTCCAGAGACAGGGCCAGGGTGGCAGTTTACTGTGGTATGGCTTGAAATGGATAAAAGAAATGTGTAAAGGTCCATTTGTCCTTGTAGTTTGATGAGGCGCTCACCTGTGGTCCCAAGTTCTTTTTTTTTTTTTTCATGGTCCAAGGAAATAATTGTGATTGGGGTGTGCTGTTTGAGGTTCTGTGTGCTTGGTACAAGACAGTTTCCTTTGTTGTGTAGCTACTACAAGTGACAGAATAAGAAACATGAATTTATACATTGTGGTGGTTTTAGGAGCGTTGTCTAAATACCCAGACCCATATTGGTTGTCTCTGTAGACTTAGAATGCAGTTCAAGTAGCCTGAGAGACTGGTTTTGATCCAGGAAATTGGTGTGCCAAAGGGTTCTTTTTAGGAAAATAGTTAGATTTAATCTCCGGGGTCTAGGCCTGTGTAATTTTTCCCCTGTGATCCCTTTGCTGGAAGTGAATGACAAGCATCCATCAATAAGGAGCTATGTTCCTTGCATAGAATGGTTTATAATTCCGATGTAAAAAATCTTTTGTTTGGTTCTATGAACAACTCAGAAATGGCTTTGCACTTACTCACTCTAAGGTTCTCAAGTATGGAGACACAAAAGAAGATATTTCATGATTCAGAAAAAAATTAATAAGCCTTATTCGTTCTTATCATAGACCTCTAAACTTTGTTTTAGGCTGATCTGTTTCTCAAGTTAATATGTCCCATGTAAGGGAAGTAGAATTCAAGATGCATGAAGGAGACTTGAAAGTTTCTCAACGTCATCCCTTACTATAATATCACTCCTTGCTCTTATAGATTAACTACGTATTTTTTAAAAGCAGCTTAGTTCCATTGTGTATTGCTCTGCCACAAATACTTCCATCTGAGGTTGCAATGGGATTAAATAGATTAACAGAAAGAATGCCCAAAAGCGCATCTGACTTAGTAACGCCTCTGGAGTCACACCGAGCCAGAGCTCCTGCTCTGGCTGTTTGCAGTCGGGCAGAGCCCCCGGGGCCGGTGCAGCCGCTGAGCCCCGCCCAAAGCCGGGCCCCCTTGAGCGCGGCCATGCGGCGGCTGCAGTGTCGCGGCGGCGCCTCCGGGTGTCGCTGTTGGCCGCCGCCGAGCGGCGCTGGAGCCGCCGCCGCCGCCGCCGCAGCGTCCTGCCCCCGCAGGCTGCTCGCTCGCCCGGCGCCGGCCACAGCGGCAGCGGCACCGCCAGCAGCAGCGGCGGCGAGAGGCGGCGCGGCGACCTGGGTGTCTTTCAGCGGTGTCTGTTTTGGGCGGCGAGAGCGGCTTTTTGGGAGGCAGGGCAGCGGCAGGAGGCAGGAGCGCGGCGAGCGCAGCGGGCAGAGAATGGCGGTGAGGCGGCGGCAGAGGCGCGGGCCGGGCGGCGGGCGAGCGCTGCTGGCCGCGCTGCTGCTGTGCGTGTGGTGCCGGGCGGCGGCCGAGCGGCTCCGTTACGCCATCCCCGAGGAGCTGGCCAGAGGCTCGCTCGTGGGGCCGCTGGCGCGGGACCTGGGGCTCAGCGCGGACCAGCTGCCGGCGCGCAAGCTGCAGGTGGCGTCTGCCGGCAAGAAGCAGCTGAAATACTTCACGGTGAATGAGGAGAACGGGAACCTGTACGTGAACGAGAGGCTGGACCGGGAGGAGATGTGCGGCGACTCGGCGACCTGCTCCGTCAGCTTCGAGGTGCTGGTGCACAACCCGCTGAACATTTTCCACGTTGAGGTGGCGATCGAGGACGTGAATGACAACTCCCCGGTCTTTAGTGAAGCTGCTCTGGAACTGGAGATTGGTGAATGGACGGTTCCCGGTGCTCGTTTTCCGCTGGAGATGGCCCGAGACGCTGACGTGGGAATGAACGCTGTGCTGACTTACCAGCTCACCAGCAACCCGTCCTTCTCTCTGGCCTTAAGGGAGAGCTCTGAGGGGAGCAAGCAGCCGGAATTGGTGCTGGAGAGAGCGTTGGACCGGGAGAAGCAGAGCTCTTTTGAGCTCGTGCTGACAGCGGTAGACGGCGGGGACCCTGAGAGATCCGGCACTGTTCAGGTTCGCATCAACGTGACAGACTTAAATGACAACCCGCCCGTGTTCAGCAAAGGTGTCTACGAGGCGCGAGTGGCAGAGAATTTGCCAGCGGGGTCGCTGGTGCTGCGGGTGCAGGCGACAGATGCGGATGCGGGCACCAACGGGCGAGTGTTCTACTCCTTCAGCAACGTCCCCGGCACCATCAACGCGTTGTTCACTGTCGACAGGGACAGCGGCGAGGTCAGGACGGCGGGTCCCCTCGATTTCGAGGAGAAGAATAAATACATCTTCGGCTTGGAGGCTAAGGATGGCGGGGGTTTAGTGTCACATTGTAAAGTGCAAATAGATATCATGGACGAGAACGACAACGCACCCGAGATCACGCTGCTGTCGGTGTCGAGCCCAGTGCCCGAGGACGCGCCGGCTGGCACCGTGGTGGCCCTGCTGAATGTGAAAGATCCAGACTCCGGCGAGAACGGTCAGGTGTCGTGCGAGCTGTCGGGAGAGGCGCCGCTGTCGATCGTGGCGTCGCCGGGCGGCTCGTACAAGGTGGTGACATCGGGCGCGCTGGACCGCGAGCAGGCGTCCGAGCAGCGCGTGACGGTGGTGGCCCGGGACCGGGGCCGGCCGGCGCTGTGGAGCAGCAGGGAGCTGGTGCTGGAGGTGTCGGACGTGAACGACAACGCGCCGGTGTTCGAGGAGGCGGCGTACAGCGCGTACGTGGCGGAGAACAACGCGGCGGGCGCGCTGGTGCTGCGCGTGCAGGCGCGGGACGCGGACGCGGGCGCCAACGGGCGCGTGAGCTACTGGCTGGCGGGCGGCAGCGCGGGCGCGGCGGGCGCGGCGCCGCTGGTGTCGGTGGAGGCGCGGAGCGGCGCGCTGTACGCGCAGCGCTCCGGACTACGAGCAGTGCCGCGAGTTCACGGTGGCCGTGCGGGCGCAGGACGGCGGCTCGCCGGCGCGCAGCTCCACGGCCACGGTGCGCGTCTTCGTGCTGGACCGCAACGACAACGCGCCCAGGGTGCTCTGGCCCGCCGCGGCGGCAGGCGGCGGCGGGAGAGGCTGCGGGAGGGGCGGCGCCGCCTTTCGAGGTGGTTCCGCGCTCGGCCGAGGCCGGCTACCTGGTGGCCAAGGTGGTGGCGGTGGACGCGGACGCGGGGCGCAACGCGTGGCTGTCCTACGAGCTGGTGCAGGCGTCGGAGCCGGCGCTGTTCCGCGTGGGGCTGCACAGCGGCGAGGTGCGCACGGCGCGCGCCGTGGCCGAGCGGGACGCGGCCAAGCAGCGCCTGGTGGCCCTGGTGAAGGACCACGGGCAGCCGGCGCTCTCGGCCACGGCCACGCTGCACGTGCTGCTGGCCGACAGCTTGCGGGAGGCGCTGCCGGAGCTGAGCGAGCGCCCGGCGGCCGCCGAGGCGGCGGCGGCCGAGCTGCAGTTCTACCTGGTGCTGGCGCTGGCGCTGCTCTCGGCGCTCTTGGTGCTGAGCGTGGCGCTGGCCGTGCTGGCGCGGCTGCGCCGGGCCGGCCCGCCCGCCGTGCTGCGCTGCCTGGGCGCGCAGCGCTTCTCGCTGCCCGGCGCCGCCTTCCCGGCCGACTTCTGCGAGGGCACCTTGCCCTACTCCTACAACCTGTGCGTGCCGCCGCCGGCCCGCGCCCTGCCCGAGGCCGCTTGGCCGCCGCCGCCGCCGGTGCCCATCCTGTCGGCGGAGGAGCTTCTGGGCGGCGATTCCTGCGACAAGCCGAGCCCGGGCAGTACCGCCGTGAAGGGAGAGCCAGTGGCCGACCCGGACGGAGCTCAGGTCTGTAAAGCGAATTCCTTTCTTCTGCGCCTTTAAATAACGGCGTGCTGGTGCCAGCGACCCCTTGTGTTTTTTTTTTTTCTTCCCTGAGTCTCTTAGTGGTTATATTTTATTCCACGATGTCGTGAAATAATCCTTTCTCGTGTTTCGTTTTGCATCAAGTATTGCGAACGGGCACTTGCTGCATCATCTGCTGCAAGATTGGTCGGATCAGTGGGAGGTTCTTACCGTTCAGGAGTTTTGAAGGGCATTTTAATTCGTGACACATTCTGATTTAGCTGAAGAATTTTATTTAGGAAAATTATGTTTTCTTAATTGCTACTTGTATTAAGGAAGAAGGTGCATCTTTCTTGTGTAGAATGAGATGTACATGACGGGCTTGGTTTGGAGAGTTCTCCTTCCAGAGGGCTTTTTGTCGAAGCTACATGTTTGGACCTTCTGATACGTGGAACAAACCCCTTCTTTTGAGGGAAGGCTGCTGTAGGAATTCTTACACCGTCAGGTTAATTTAGGATTTTAAAAAAGCTCTCTGTGGGTGGAGCCAACTCTGTATTTATTACCTACTAAGTACCCGAACTCTGCGCCTGACCTTAGTGCCATCATCATTTAGATCATGCCGATACTTGACTTAATGCCCAAGTATTGAGTCATCAGAGTGAGCATTGTCATGCCTATATTGAGAAAAATTGTAATGAAAAATTACGAAGTTGTGATTGAAAAAGGGGAGTAACGCAGATTTATTCAGAATGGTGTCTGATGTGCAGGCGCAAAATAGCAACGACCCTCCCTGCAGTGCTGGATTCACTGAGCACTGTGAACATTGTGACTGTTCATGAGTAGTTCTCCTATTCCTTAACACTATATGATCCGCTGAAAGGCTTTCTTCAAGCACGACTCGTATAAAAACAGGAATTGGTGTAGGAGTTTGCGCTTTTGGACGTATGCAGTGAAACTCGTGATACCCCAGACATCACATTCAGAGATAGTTTCATCGCTGTTATACGATCATGATAGAGACATTTTTCCGGGTGGTAGGAATAGCATAATCGCAGGAGGCGTGTTACTTGCGTCACGTCTTCATCGGTGGAGGATGAAACCAGAGATCAAAAGCGCAAGTAGGACGTCCGCGCTAGACGAAAATCGACGTTTTCTTAGCGGTCATGTCCCGCCCCGCGAGCTGCCCGTGGGAAAGGCTGGAGCGCAGCGCTGGGCAGCGCTCGGTGCCTGCAGTGCCGGGAGGAGGCTGCGGGCGCCGCTGTTGACCGAGAGGAGCGAGAGGAAGCTCGGAGCGCTGCAGCCCCGCCCGCTGCGGACCCGCTCGATCGCTCGCTCGCTTGGGGTCTGGTTCGGCGGCCGGCAGGTCTGCGATCGTCCCCGCGGTGCAGAGCCATTCTATAGCAAGACGGAGGAGCCGGTGGCTGAAATACCGTGCAGAAGCTGGGAGCAGAGTCGGAGCCGGAGCTGTCTGGGTTGGCGGCGAGGAGTTGCAAGGGAACGAGCGGTGCCACGACCGAGATGTGCGCGGCGGGGAGGCGCTGGGGCCGGCGGCAGCGAGCTCTGCTCTGGGCCGTGCTGCTGGCGGCGTGGGAGGCGGCGTGGGGGCAGCTGCGCTACTCGGTGCCCGAGGAGATGCCCAAGGGCTCCTTCGTGGGCGACGTGGCCAAGGACCTGGGGCTGCAGCTGCCGGAGATCCGAGACCGCGGTGTCCGCATTGTCTCTGAAGGTCGGACGCAGTATTTCGCTTTGCACGGGAAGACGGGACATTTAGTGACGGCGGAGAGAATCGACAGAGAGCAGCTGTGTCGGCTGGTGGAGAAATGCGTGCTGCGCTGTGAGCTGATAGTGGAGGGAGAGATGCAGGTTTATGGTATCGAAGTTGAAATCACGGACATTAATGACAACGCGCCCAGCTTCAAGGAAATTGAGCTGGAAGAAAGAATAAGCGAGATGACAGGCCCGGGGTCGCGGTTTCCCCTGGCCGAGGCTCACGACCCTGACTCGGGTCGGAATTCCCTGCAGAGCTACGAGCTGAGCGGTGACGAGCACTTCTCGCTGGCCGTGCAGGCGGGCCCCGGCGGCGATCAGCGTCCCGAGCTGGTGCTGGCGAAGGCGCTGGACCGGGAGGAGGCGGCGTTTCACGAGCTGCTGCTGAGGGCGAGCGACGGCGGCGATCCGGCACGGACGGGCACGGCTCGGATCCGCGTGACGGTGCTGGACGCGAACGACAACGCGCCCGTGTTCAGCCAGGCGGAGTACACGGTGCGTGTGCCCGAGGACGTGCCCGTGGGCTCTGTCCTAGTCACTGTCACGGCTACGGACGCCGACGAGGGGGCGAACGGACACGTGAAATACTCGTTGAAAAAAGTGTCGGACATGGCATCGAATATCTTCCATCTGGACTCTGGAAGTGGAGCGATCACTCTGTTGCAAAGCCTGGACTTCGAGGAAGGTGACTCCTACGAACTTGAGGTGCAAGCACGGGACGGAGGAGGCCTTTTCGACACTGCCAAAGTCACGATCTCTGTGACAGATAAAAACGATAATGCCCCGGTGATTTCGGTAAGGTCGGCACTAAGTGAGATTTCTGAGGACGCCCCTTCGGGGACGACGGTCGCCCTGCTGCACGTACATGATCAAGACTCGGGGCCAACGGCGAGGTGCGCTGCTCGCTCGATGGGGACGTCCCATTCCGGCTGGAGAAGTCCTATCAAGACTACTACCGTGTGGTGACAGCGAGAGAGCTGGACCGGGAGCAGGTGTCGGAGTACAACGTGACGGTGCGGGCGGCCGACGGCGGGTCGCCGGCGCTGCAGAGCAGCGCGGTGCTGGCGCTGCGGGTGCTGGACGTGAACGACAACGCGCCGCTGTTCTTGGAGGAGCGCTACAGCGCGCGGCTGGCGGAGAACAACGCGGCGGGCGCGCTGGTGCTGACGGTGCGCGCCACGGACGCGGACTGGGGGCAGAACGCGCGCGTGCGCTACCGGCTGGCGGAGGGGCGGGTGCGGGGCGCGCCGCTGTCGTCGTACGTGTCGGTGCAGGCGGAGACGGGCGCGCTGTACGCGCTGCGCTCCTTGGACTACGAGCAGCTGCGCGAGCTGCAGCTGTGCGTGCTGGCCGAGGACGGCGGCGCGCCGGCGCTGAGCAGCAACGTGTCCGTGCGGCTGCTGATCGTGGACGAGAACGACAACGCGCCGCAGGTGCTGTACCCGCCGCCGGCCGCAGCGGCGGGCTCGGGCTCTGCGGCCTGGTCGGGCGTGGAGCTGGCGCCGCGGCGCTCGGAGGCCGGCGCGCTGGTGGCCAAGGTGGTGGCGGTGGACGCGGACGCGGGCCAGAACGCCTGGCTGTCCTACGAGCTGGCCAAGGCCACGGAGCCGGGGCTCTTCCGCGTCGGGCTGCACAGCGGCGAGGTGCGCACGGCGCGCTCGCCGCTGGCCCGCGACGCGGCGCGCCACAGCCTGCTGGTGCTGGTGCGGGACCACGGGCGGCCGGCGCTCTCGGCCACGGCCACGCTGAGCGTGCTGCTGGCCGACAGCGTGGCCGAGCTGCTGGCCGAGCTGGCCAGCGCGCCCGACGACCAGGCGGCGGCGGCGCCGGGCCAGCCGGCCGCCAGCCTGACGCGCTGGCTCGTGCTGGCCGTGGCCGCCGTCTCGTGCCTCTTCCTGGCCTTCCTGCTGCTGCTGCTGGCGCTGCGCCTGCGCCGCTGCCACCGCCAGCACCTGCTGCCGCCCGACAGCGGCGCCTTGCGCGGCGTGCCCGTCTCGCACTTCGTGGGCATCGACGGCGTGCGCGCCTTCCTGCACTCCTACTCGCACGACGTGTCGCTCACGGCCGACTCGCGCAAGAGCCACCTGCGCTTCTCGGCCGCCAGCTGCTGCGACACCCTCCCGGCCCGGCCGCCGCCCGACGAGCCCGCGCCGCTGCTCGGGGACGACGACCCCACAGGCGCCCTCCCCGCGGATGCCGCCCCTTCCTCGGTGAGTTTCTTGGATCGAATTCTGTGCGTGACGCTTCCTCCTGGTGCTGCCTTTTCCTCTTATCCTCACTGGTGTCTCTGTCCTGAATAGGGAAATATTCTGAGAAGTTAGTCATAGTCTTGATGAGCGATGCGCTGGTGCCTCTTGCTGCGGGGTGGTGGATGTGAGTCAGATTTCAGTGTTACGCTTGATGAGCCTTTTAGGAGAATTCGAGCTCTTCTGTGCTGGAGATGCTGTGGTTGAGACCTTTTGGTTTTGTGAGTGCAGGTTGTTTAATTTCGGTCATCTCACCAGTATTCGGTCTGCTATTCTACTGTATTGCATTTTTAGGAATCTTATGGCTTTTTTTTTCTTCCATGCCCCCCTGCATCATTATTTGCTCGTGGATATAGTACCCCTTCGTCTTATTTTTTTTAATTTTTATTATCGTTTAAAACAGAGCATGAACTACACTGTAGTATGGATTTTTAACAGCGGCAATTTTCTCAAGTCTGTCTTTCGTATACTAAATTATCACTCTCCCCATATTCCTTTTCTGTAAATAGTATTTAGGATAAATGTAAGCCATTGTTTGAAATTGAATGTGGACCCGTGTGTTCCCGCTTTGTTTTGGGTTTGTTACATTTCTGACTTTTGAAAGGGCTTCATTGAGTGCTCCTCATCCAGTAGTTGCAGCACTGTCAACTTTTTGTAGCATTCTGTTTTTTCCAGGAGACCATTCCCAGGCATTGTTTGAGTTTACTTGTGGGAATTTCTTAGGTGGAGTAAAAAGTGAGCTTCACACTCGGGAGTGAGTAGAGATGGTTGAAGAGTAGCACAGTTCCTTTTTGCTGATGTTGTTAAATCTAAATTATATATGTTTGCACTGGTTTGTCGCCTTGGTAGTGCATCATCACTGTTCCCCTGCAAAGGTGGAGTTGAAGAACTGGGTGTTCCCAGACAGAAGTTCAGATTAGAGACCATATGACTCTTTTTATGCTTTCAAACCATGGGTAATATCTAGAAATTAGAATGCATTGTCCAGATTTCTGCTGAGATATGTTACAGGCGGCACAGCACTGCAAGGAATGTTGAGATACGAGATATGCTCGTGTAAGGGTTGTTTCTTTGTGCTTTTAACGTTGCCTTAAATCTTGTTTTGTATCGTTCTCTCATGTAGCAGCACTCAATCTTTCCGTGCCGAGGGTTTAAAATCGATGCAGTGTAGGAGGAGAAGTGTTATGTATATTGTTAATGCATCACTGGTTAGAAATGTTGTTTTTCCTTCCGTGCTCCTTAGCAGCCAGTAAGCAGAAGCCAGAGTTACTACACCTGGAGGGATTTTGTGAGAATGACCTGATTGTCCACGAGAGGCCTCTTGTGCCAAACAAAAGTAGATTTCCAATGTATTATTGCTGTTCTATGGGCAATTTTTGTCTATTTTACTCTCTGCCATTGTGCCTTTTTCAGAGAGATGGTGATGTAGCCGAGGGTGCAGTGACAGTAGGTCCTAATGTGCCAAAGTTCATTTGCCAATGCTCATTTCTTGATCACAGCACTGCTCACAGGTTTGGACTCTTAGACATACACAGGTATTTTTATAATGAACTGTTTATTGGTTGAAGGTTTTTCCAAAAGTCAGTAATCGGATTTTGTATTTATTGCAGTTGTTGTACAACACATAGTGTTCAATTAATGTTAGTTATTTGAAAGCAGTGTCGAATTTATTTAATACAACAAAGGGTGAGAAGGGCGAGATTCTACTTAAAATACTTTCTCAGTATTCTCTCTCTGAAGCCAAAGTGTGGCTGCTTCATGTTGTGGAGGAAGAGCCTGTTCTCACAGCAATGTTGAGGCTCAACGATCGTTTCCTAGTAACTGCTAGAGCAGAAGAAGAGATAAAAACTGAGTCTTGTAGTTTCTGTCCTTGTTTTTTTTCGAGACAGTGGCAAGAGTGGCATAAGTGGGAACTGAGTTATGACCAGGATCCTGTGAATGAGTGCAGTAAGAATTAATGGAGTTATTTATTCAGCAATGGGAGTGTTGGTAAAACCTGCCGTACCTGTAATTTCCCAAAACCTGCTTTGGGTAGCGCTTGGAATGGTTCAGCTGATCATAATGTGCCCTGATCTCTATAAGGTCATAAAACAAGAGCTGTTTGTTCGTGGAGATTTTGTATTTCATTATTTCCTTTAGTTGTTGCAGAGAAATGGAGTCAGCACAAACAGGCACTGAGGTGGAGCAAGTGTTTGTTCACAGGTGTGCTCTCAAGAGCGTTTTATCATTTCTGTTTTCAGACCATCTCACGCCAGGAGTATTCAGTGTTTTATCATTTTATCATGGCAAAGGACATGTCAGTGTGTTTGAGCCACGGGCAAACTGCCTTCTTTAGTTGTGCCGTTCTAAGCTTAATTTTTCGGACCTTTTTTTTTTTGTTGTTGTCTTTTTATCTCGAAGTCTCTGTCCTGGGAAAGGTAGCTGACATGTCACGTATGCCTCAGACATCACTACAGAGGAGTATTAACTCTCATTTTTACAATTCTCAGAGTAAAAAATTCAGCACACTGCTAACTGAAGTATTCTGACAGCATGGACATCTTTTTTCAGTCTGTCCCCATTCTTAGATCTACTTACTTAAGCCATTCACTGAAAAAGCTTTTTGAAGAAATGCCTTTTTCATTCTTCCCAGTTCTAGGACAAGAAGTGGTGGTAATCTCCATGATTTGTAAAACTGGAAACATGTAAGGATAATACTGTAATAGAGAATAAGACTTCCCATTTCCTCCCAGTCACAGTTACTGTGAGAGGGATATAAAATAAAAGGAATATAAACAAGAATCTCCAGAAAGTAGATGTTGCTCCTGGTGCTTCTTTTATACAAGGGCTTCTCTTCCCAAGTATTTTGTTGACGTCGCTTCACAGAGATGGTAGAAATGAAATAAAAGAGCTGGGTAAAAAGAGTCCACAGCAGTAACAGAAGGGATAGGAATCTGCGAGGTATTTGATGCACAGTGCACCTGCTTGTACTTACCTGTACTCACCTGTGCCCTCTTGTACGAAGTCTGCGTGATCCTCGACTACACGTTCCCCAGCCAGGTTCTGCAGTTTTGCTTCAGAACAGAGCTCCTCGATTCCCCTTTCCGCGGGTACTAAAAAATTCTCCAAACTGAACTCCGACTCGCGCTTTTGGGTAGCTGATGGAGGTGAGCAGCGTGAGCAGCGAACGGTGCGACCCGGGGCGAGGCCCCGCAGGCGCGGCCATGCGGCGGCTGCAGTGTCGCGGCGGCGCCTCCGGGTGTCGCTGTTGGCCGCCGCCGAGCGGCGCTGGAGCCGCCGCCGCCGCCGCCGCAGCGTCCTGCCCCCGCAGGCTGCTCGCTCGCCCGGCGCCGGCCACAGCGGCAGCGGCACCGCCAACAGCAGCAGCGGCAAGAGGCGGCGTGCTGACCTCGGTGCCTTTCAGCGGTGTCTGTTTTGGGCGGCGAGAGCGGCTGGAAGGGAGGCAGGGCAGCGGCAGGAGGCAGGAGCGCGGCGAGCGCAGCGGGCAGAGAATGGCGGTGAGGCGGCGGCAGAGGCGCGGGCCGGGCGGCGGGCGAGCGCTGCTGGCCGCGCTGCTGCTGTGCGTGTGGTGCCGGGCGGCGGCCGAGCGGCTCCGCTACGCCATCCCCGAGGAGCTGGCCAGAGGCTCGCTCGTGGGGCCGCTGGCGCGGGACCTGGGGCTCAGCGCGGACCAGCTGCCGGCGCGCAAGCTGCAGGTGGCGTCTGCCGGCAAGAAGCAGCTGAAATACTTCACGGTGAATGAGGAGAATGGGAACCTGTACGTGAACGAGAGGCTGGACCGGGAGGAGATGTGCGGCGATTCGGCGACCTGCTCCGTCAGCTTCGAGGCGCTGGTGCACAACCCGCTGAACATTTTCCACATCGAGGTGGATATCCAGGACGTGAACGACAACGCGCCGCGCTTTCTTAAGGAAAATATCCACTACGAAATCATTGAGTCTACACCGCCTGGTGCCCGATTTGCTGTGGGTGTTGCCGAGGATGCGGACGTGGGCAGTAACGCGCTGCAGGGCTACGAGCTGGAGGCCAACGGGTACTTCACGGTGGAGGTGAAGGAGAGCCAGGACGGTAGCAAGTTTGCAGAGCTGGTGCTGCGCCGTGCACTGGATCGAGAGAGCGAGCCGAGCCTGCGTCTGCTGCTGACTGCGCTGGATGGCGGAGACCCGCCCCGGACTGGCACCGCCCAGCTGTGGATCAACGTCACCGACGCCAATGACAACCCACCCGTGTTCGCGCAGGACCGGTATCGCGTCAGCCTGCGCGAGGACACGCCTCCGGGATCGACGGTGCTGAACGTTATCAGCATCAGACGCCGATGCCGGCACCAACGCCCACATCACCTACAGCTTCGGGAAAATGCCGGCCAAGGTGCTTCAGAAGTTTGTGGTGGATGCACAGAGCGGGACGATCACTCTGCAGGAGGGGCTGGATTTTGAGGACACGCGAGGCTACATGTTGCTGGTGGAGGCGAGGGACGGTGGCGGTATGGTAGCCCACAGCAAGGTAGAGGTGGAGGTGCAGGACGTGAATGATAACGCGCCCGAGATCACGGTTCTGTCACTGTCAAGCCCGGTGCCCGAGGACGCACCGGCTGGCACCGTGGTGGCCCTGCTGAATGTGAAAGATCCTGACTCCGGCGAGAACGGTCAGGTGTCTTGCGAGCTGTCGGGAGAGGCGCCGCTGTCGATCGTGGCGTCGCCGGGCGGCTCGTACAAGGTGGTGACATCGGGCGCGCTGGACCGCGAGCAGGCGTCCGAGCAGCGCGTGACGGTGGTGGCCCGGGACCGGGGCCGGCCGGCGCTGTGGAGCAGCAGGGAGCTGGTGCTGGAGGTGTCGGACGTGAACGACAACGCGCCGGTGTTCGAGGAGGCGGCGTACAGCGCGTACGTGGCGGAGAACAACGCGGCGGGCGCGCTGGTGCTGCGCGTGCAGGCGCGGGACGCGGACGCGGGCACCAACGGGCGCGTGAGCTACTGGCTGGCGGGCGGCAGCGCGGGCGCGGCGGGCGCGGCGCCGCTGGTGTCGGTGGAGGCGCGGAGCGGCGCGCTGTACGCGCAGCGCTCCTTGGACTACGAGCAGTGCCGCGAGTTCACGGTGGCCGTGCGGGCGCAGGACGGCGGCTCGCCGGCGCGCAGCTCCACGGCCACGGTGCGCGTCTTCGTGCTGGACCGCAACAACAACGCGCCCAGGGTGCTCTGGCCCGCCGCGGCGGCGGGAGAGGCTGCGGGAGGGGCGGCGCCGCCTTTCGAGGTGGTGCCGCGCTCGGCCGAGGCCGGCTACCTGGTGGCCAAGGTGGTGGCGGTGGACGCGGACGCGGGGCGCAACGCGTGGCTGTCCTACGAGCTGGTGCAGGCGTCGGAGCCGGCGCTGTTCCGCGTGGGGCTGCACAGCGGCGAGGTGCGCACGGCGCGCGCCGTGGCCGAGCGGGACGCGGCCAAGCAGCGCCTGGTGGCCCTGGTGAAGGACCACGGGCAGCCGGCGCTCTCGGCCACGGCCACGCTGCACGTGCTGCTGGCCGACAGCTTGCGGGAGGCGCTGCCGGAGCTGAGCGACAGAGACGCTGTATCTCTCCTGACGTCTGATCTGAACCTCATTCTTGTTGTGTCGCTCTCCGTCGTTGTCTTTATTATTCGTTTCCACAGTCATTTTTGTTTTTTTCTTTAAATGTCGACAGTCGAGGAGCCCTCCCATTTTTATAACTTCTGATAAGGAACTGTATTCCACCTTGGGCTCAAAAGCACCGTACAACTACTGCAGCAGCACGCTGCCCTTGCCCTATTCCTACGAGGTTTGTTTAGCCTCTGAGTCGGGGCAGAAGGACTTCACGTTCCTCAGACCAGGGGCGGCAGCCTTGTCTGCCGGTGTCCTGTCCGCCGATCTCGGCTCAGGCACTCCTTCTGGGAAGGACCCTCCTAGCCCTGGGAGCTCGACACAGGTGAGCTTCTGTCCTACGCTCCCTCTCAGTGAATTTTTGTGAATCTTTTTTTCCCCTCTGTTCTGCTGTGGGTGACCAGTGGGGAACCGGCAGATCTGAACGTGCCGGCGCCCTGCTCACTAGCTCAGGGGCGTGAGGATGTGAGTGAGTGGGGGTATACTTGAGATCTTGACTCATCCTTTTGACCTGCCAAGTCTTATCCGCAAGTTGCCGATTTTCCCCGAGGAGCGATGCAAATGTTGTCAGTACTTCTGTCTGTCCTGGAGAAGGACAGACAGAGACAGCTGCGAGTTTCACCGAACTGGAGTGGTGAGGTGGACTCGGGGTGGAGCGGGACCAAAAGTGTAGTGGAGCCTGAAGCTGAGACAACCTTTTCGCCTGAGTCAAGTGACCACTAATTGTCTCAGCCACATTTGGGCGCTTTCATGTGATAATGATGTGTGATCTATCCCGGAGTGTTTACTCAGTGGGGACAGCTACGCTGGAGTTCTCTCCTTTTCTGGCAAGCTCGGTTCTTTAGCGCTCTGAACCCCTTTAACAGAAGGTGTTGTGTACAGCCGTAACTCAACTTTTCCCCTCCATCTGTAGGGTCGGAGCTGGTGCTTCAGTGCAGCTCCAAGACTGGCATCGAGCAGAAGGAGCTTTTTGTTCCCCGCTGCCACCGGCTTCCCCGGAGTGGAGTCAGGGAAAATGCCGATGTGAGCGGCTCAGGCTGGAATTTGGCTTGAACCAGTCCCCGGAGGGATTCCTGGTGCAGGGGAAGGCGTCTTCCCCCTTAGCTGTTGTACTTTTTCACTCCTCTTCCTCAAAATGGCGCTTTCAGGTGCTCTGAAGCATCGTCTGCAATATTCAGGCTTCCCATCAAGGTGGAGGAAATGTAATGTCTGCAGATTAATCGAAATAATAGATGGAAATGTTCTGTCTTTCATGCCTTTCCTAAAATCTCTTTTCTACTCATCTCTCCGCTGCTTGGCCATCCCAGTACTGCTGGGATTAAACGGAGAAGGTACTCTGGTACGGGTGGTGTGTGCCCTCATACATAGGGAGGGAAATTACTTAAGAACTGTGGTCCCCACGCTGAGAAATCGCGTGTAGGAAAAACCTAAAATGGGCAGTGATTGGAAAAAGGATTCAGAACTTACAGTGGTTGGGAAAAGGATTCAGAGTTTATTTCAGAGAAATAAGTCGCTGAAGACTATTTCAAGATTTGGGTCAAAGAGAGCTGTGGATTTTCTTGGTTTTAGATTATATGTAAAAAAGAAAGACAATTGGGATTTGGTTTTCTATGAGAAAAGAAGTGCTTCGGGAACGTTAGATGACTCATAGATTTTATTTGTGTGAAACTCTATCACATGTGAACACTATGTGAACTTTTATCACATTCTGTGGACAGGTGATAAGAATGATAAATAGCGCTGATAAACTTTATCTTTTGGCAACGATTAATCAGGAGAAAAGGAAATAGCTGAGCATGTAGATAGGACAGATTGCGCCGATTCTTTCGATATTGCCGACTCTTCATGTAAACGCCGAACTGCTGCGTCTCTGGGTGGATCCCTTGTGCTCACGGCAGCTTTTAGGATTGTGCGGGGCGAGGACACGCAGGCAGAGTCGAGATCCCTCTCGTTCTGGCGAATGTCGCTGTCCAGCGCTGATGCGGGTGGCTTGCAGCTCCTACGAGCTCAGCCCCCACAATAGCGGGGTAACAAATAACCCGCCGCAAGTTTCCGAGCCAGTTCTGCAAGGCTTTGGGAGCCTCCATAACCGAATGAACGCGGGGGCGCTGATTTCCAGCCCGGTTTTTGCCTTCCTTATCAGTGTCTATTGTGGGATGACACCTGGGCGCTGTGTCACAGCTGGGTTTTCTCAGGGTGCCTGACGCTCCCTTATCAAGCATCCTCGTCCCCTTTTCATTTCCCCGTGAGAGCCGAGCGGTTCTGCGGGTGACAGACGACGAATGCCGGAATTTCGGTAATTTTATCCTTGTATGTGCGTAAAAATTCGGAAAAGTCGGAAAAGCCGACGTAGCACGAGTTGTTGATGACAGCAACAACAGCCCTAAGGCAGGTTTTCGACCAGGCGCTGCCGGTGCTGTGACCTGCCAGGCTGCTGCTGCTGCGCGGGAACGGGATCCGCTCCCAGCCCGGTGAACCCGCACCGCAGGTCCCAGAGCGTGACTGCCCTGAGTCTGGCTGGTGGAAAAAACTACCGGGCAGCAACCTGGGAGATTGCGAGAGTAGGAGGGAACATTAAACCGACATTTCTGCGGTTTGTCGGGGAAGCCACCTGCTGGGATAGTGGTGGCAGTGGGGATCCCACAGAGGGGTGATGCTCCTGAAAATCCAGCGGCGGGAGCCGCCCCGCGGCGAAACTCAGTGTTGCGGCCGGAGGAGCTGCTCATGACACGGCAGCACGAAATCAATGTCGCTTTGCCGGTCACGCTGTTTTGGTGGCATGCTGAGCAGCGAAGTCCTGACGCCTTGAAAGGGGCTTCCTTCCCGGAAGGGGCTGGCCAGGCATTTGGGTGTGAGGACCGGTATTTGGGTGGGAACGTCCTGAGAAAAACTGGGAGCTGGCGCGTCGTGCCCGTGCTGGCTCTCCCTGGCACCCTGCGCACCCGGACAACCCTCCCCACTCATCCTCCCGCCCTCTCCAACTCCCTTTCTTACTCCTAATGCCTCATTCCAGCGAGGTATTCCCGAGACGCACACACCCCAAACACCCCACGTGTCCGTATCGCCCCTTTTGCCGTCACTCTTCCGACTTTTACAGCTTCTTGCCCACACACGCAATCCCCGTGCCCGATCTACCCTGCCTCTGCCAGTGCTACCCCCGCCTGTTTCTGTAGGGGGGTTTCTCGCAGGGCTGTGCTCTCCCTTTCAGCTCCTGCCCGCTCCTGTCCCGGGGGCCGGGGGTCGCCGCGCTCGCTCCGGCGGAGCTCGGGGCGGCCCGGGCGCGCCGCGCTCTGTGCAGTTATTGGCCGGGACTCTGTGTGCCGCTGTCGGCCAATGATGGAGCGGGGGGGAACTGGCGGCCCGGCCCCGCTCCGAGCCGGGATGAGGCGCAGACGGTCTCAGAGAGACTCTGCGAGTGAGTCACCGCCGAGCCCGCCGAGCAATGCTCGGCTCCCCGCCGCCGCCGCCGCTTCCCGGGGCCGCTGGGCAGCGGCATGAGGGGGCGAGCTGAGAGTTTCTAGCCGGGGCGGGGGGCGAAGCGGACAGCGCGGCCGTCCTGTGCGATGAACGGCGTTGCTGTGAGGAGCCGCGGGGTGACGACGGGGCAGGTACTGAGCCTCTTGCTTTTGTTCGGCGTTTCCGACTGGGTTTCCGCCGCGATTCGCTATGCGATCCCCGAGGAGGCGCGGAGAGGCTCCGCGGTGGGGAACGTGGTAGCCGACCTGGCGCTGGACCCCGGGCGGCTGCCGGGGCGCCGATTGCGGGTGGTGTCCGGCGGCAACAAAAAGTACTTCGGGGTGGATCTGACGAGCGGGGCGCTGCTGGTGAACGAGAGGATAGATCGGGAGGAGCTTTGCGGCGCGCTCTCTCCCTGCTCCCTCAGCTTTGAGATTGTGGTGGAAAACCCGCTCGAGCTGTACAGCGGCACCGTAGAGATCCAGGACATCAATGACAACGACCCGGTTTTTCCCAGCAGCCAGGCGAGGCTGGAAATCAGTGAGTCGGTGGCTGCCGGAGCGCGCTTCCCGCTAGAGAGCGCGCAAGATCCCGATGTGGGAATTAACTCTTTGCAGACCTACCAGCTCAGCGCCAACCCGAACTTTGCGCTCGACGTGCAGACGAGGGTGGATGGCAGCAAGTACGCGGAATTGGTGTTAGAGAAGGAGCTGGACAGGGAGGAGCAAAGGGAGCTGAATTTGGTCTTGACTGCGCTGGATGGAGGCAGCCCGCCACGGTCGGCCCACGTGCAGATCCACATTGACGTTGTAGATGCCAACGATAATGCCCCGGTCTTCAACCAGTCCACCTATAAGGCGAGTGTGAGGGAGAACACGCCCAGCGGTACCCTGGTCGCCAGGATCAGTGCGTACGACCTGGATGATGGGCCCAATGGAGACATCATCTACTCCTTCAGCAGCCACACCCCCGCCAAGGTACGAGAACTCTTTGCTCTGGACTCAGCTACAGGGGAGTTGAGGGTCAAGGGACAGCTGGACTATGAGGAAACAAAGTTGTACGAGATTTACTTACAGGCTAAAGACAAGGGAGCCGTTCCTGGTGTGGCTCATTGCAAAGTGCTGGTGGAAGTTGTGGATGTGAATGACAATGCTCCAGAGGTGACAGTGACTTCTGTCTACAGCCCTGTGCCTGAAGATGCAGCCCCAGGGACGGTCGTAGCTCTGCTGAGTGTAACAGACTTGGACTCCCATGACAATGGGCTGGTGAACTGTTTTATTTCCCCTGGGATCCCATTCATGCTCAGCTCCTCCCTCAAAAATTACTACACATTGAAAACAGAAGGAGCTCTGGACCGGGAAAAGGCAGCAGAGTATAACATCACTATCACAGCCAAGGACTCAGGCTCACCACCCTTGTCTGCAGTAAAACACATCCTGGTGCAGGTGTCAGATGTCAATGACAATGCTCCCAGGTCGTCCCAAGACTCCTATGATGTCTATGTTCTGGAGAACAACATGCCCGGCATCCCCATCCTTAATGTGAGTGCCACGGATCCGGATGTCGGGCGCAATGCCCACCTCTCCTATACCCTTTTGGGTGACACCACTTTTGGCCACCTCTTCTCCATCAACCGGGATAATGGCACCCTCTACCTGCTCACCTCCCTGGACCATGAGGACCAGGTGGAGTTTAACATGATGGTGCAGGTCCAGGATGGTGGCTTTCCGCCTCTGGCCACTAATGTCTCAGTCAGTGTGTTTGTCACTGACCTCAATGACAATGCCCCAACGGTGCTGTACCCTCACCCCAACACCACCGCCACCTACACCGATGTGGTGGCACCAGGCACTCCTGCCGGCCACATGGTCACCAAGGTGGTGGCGGTGGATGCGGATGCAGGGTACAATGCCTGGATCTCCTATACCCTGCTGCAGGCCACTGACCCCAGCCTCTTCTCGGTTGGGCTGCACAACGGGGAGATCTTCACGGCCCGCCAGCTCCGCGAGGATGACGCTCCCGAGCACACCTTAGTCATCCTGCTGAAAGACCATGGGGAGCCTGTGCTGTCCACCAGTGCCACCATCTCCATCTCTGTGGCCGAGACGGTTAAGGAGGTGCTCACTGACCTCGCTGATGTGGCACCTGCCAATGATCCCAAGAGACATGTGACTTTCTATCTCATCCTGGCTGTGATTTTGGTGTCAGCAGCCTTCTTCATCACCATGTTGTCCGTGGGCATCTTCAAGTGCTACAAGTGGAGGCAGTCAAGGGAGCTGTACAACAGCTCCAGGAGCACCATGTACAGGACACCAGGGCCCTTCAACCACATTGATGCTGTGAGGGGTGGCTTCACGCCACCCAGCTTCTACCACCAGGTCTATCTCACCACAGACTCTCGCCAGAGTGATCTCCTGTGTAAAAAGCCCTTCACTTCCAGCCCCTTGGGGAGCCGCCAGGGCACCATAAGGAATGGTGAGCCAGGGCTGTACCACCAGATTGTGGGCACTGCCAGCCGGCTCCCCACACCTGCTGAGGTAACGTAGCTCCTTCCTTGGCGTGTCCCAGCGCTGGGCAGAGCCGCAGTTCCTTTGTGCCGTACGCGTGTGGTTGCGTGTTGGGGTTGGGAGGGACATCCAGTTGTGCCACGCCCCTGAAGAGTTCAGCTACAGCTGAACAGGTGTTCTTTGGAGTCAAATGAGCCATCCTGAGGGCTGATGACTTTTGCACTGTGATGAGCAGGATCAAGTGAGTCAGTTTCCTCATGTTGGCAATCATACGTCTTTTGGAGGCAGTTTTGGGTGCGCCTTGCATGAGTAAGCAGTGGAGGCTGAGGTCAGCTTGAAACCACTTGTTAATCCTTGGCACAAAGTTTGCTGTTAATGGTATTTCCTTCCCTTTGCAAAAGGAGAGCCAAGGGGAGCACTTGCACTGCGGGGGAACATTGTAATCTCTGTGTGTCGTGACTTGGTGGGGGCTGGAGAGCTGGGGGTGCAGGTGGGGCTGAGAGCTGGGGATCGGCGTGTCGCCTCTCACAGAGCAGCATGCAGAGCTGAAGGGTGATGCTGGCTCCTCTGACAGACCATGGTCATGGAGCAGTCCCTTCCATCTGTGCCATTCCTCATGTTTGTCTCCTGAATGGTTCCGGTTTTATTTCCATGGAAGTTCAGTGCTGATGTTCACTCTGGGGGGGGGGTGGGATTGCAGACTGCCCCCCGTTGCTTGCAGGGTTCTGCTGAGCTGGACTTTGGCTCTGAGCAGGGTGGTGAGTCTTCCACTGAGATGTTGTTCAAAAACCCTATTACAAGCTCTGCATGATTCGTAATGTGCTGTCTCTGGGTGATGTCTGGTGTCCTGACTGCAGGCTGGAAGGCGTTTGCGCATGGCAGCAGCTTCTGCCCTTCTCCCCCGATGATAATTGTGCTGCTTAATTTGAAAGCTTTCAATTAGGAATGCTTCAGTTTTCAGAGGTGAGGCCAGGTAGTGGATCCAGTGGAGGGGAAGTGTGGAACTGGTGGATTTCCAAGGTCGTTGCTGCTGGTAATTTGTCCTTCCTGGGAGGCAGTGGGTAGGAGTGACTGGTTCCTCAGAGCAGAAGGAAGTGAGGTGCAGCGGAAGCTGTTCATGGGGGTGAGGCTGCGTGTGCTGCCTGCTCAGTGTGGCCAAATCAGAGATGGAGGCAGAAACCTCTCAGAATTATTTTATGCCTTTTTATTTTTTTCCCCTGCTTGCGTCACTGCTCAGACTCAGCAGTTCTGGTTTGTGGCAGGTGAGAATGGCTGCAGCAGCTGCAGGAGCAAGTGTTCCTCTGCATTGTGTGGGCTGTGCTATGGCTGGGGACAAGGATGTCCCCTCCACCTAAATGTCCTGACAAGATGCCTTTGGGGGAGAGGGCAATAAATGATTTGAGATTGGGGGTGGAAGGAGGGCAGCAAGCCTGAGCCCCAGCCATGACTCCCTCCTACCCCCCAGTACTGCACTGGAAGGGCACTGGCAGTGAGAAATCAGCTGGGCTGGCTCTGGGCCCTGGATTTTCAGTCTTTGTGGTGACAATGGATTGTGTCAAGCTGGCGAAGGCTTTACACCTCCTTGCTCTGCAGGGCACAGACAGCCCACAAAAGGGATGCAGGGGGAAGGGTGCTGGCCGTGTCTCTAGCAGGTGGCGTGTCCTGCCATGAGGGATCCTACCCTGCAGGATCTCCAGTGATCCCTGGGTTATCTGGCTTCCTGCCTTTTCATAGTGTGAGCTCTGACCCTGTGGAATCTCCTCCATCCCAGACACCCCATACCCTTCCTGCCTTGTCCCACTCTCCCCATCCCAAGCTTTGACAGGCCCAAACAGCAGCAGGATCCCCGTGTAAAGCCCTTGCTCCAGGTCCTTGGTGGCTGAGCCACCTCAGAGCACTGAGTGGTTTCTCCCAGGCTATGTGGGCTTTGCAGGGGCTTCTGCTGAGGCACTGCAGCAGCACCAAACCCATTCCCGGGGTGCAGCACCCTGTATTGCTGTGGAAAGCTCTGTCACCCAGCTGCACTGGGGCTCAGCCTGGGATGGGGACAGGGCACATCCCAGAGCCAAGGTTACCGTGACGGCTTCCTGCTGGTGGCACCGTCAGAAGCCCTGGGGGAATGAGTATGTACCAGAAGGAATTGGTCTCTGTGTGCTGGGAATCCCTTGTCCGGTGTTTTTTTTGCATTGTCTCTTTAAGGACGCCTTCCCCCCTCCTCCGGAGCCGGCGGTAGGTGGGACCTGGGCAGTGTTCTCGCCATTCCTAAGGTTCCTCCCGGTGTCTCTCCCTGACTGGCAGCAGGGTGGTCCCGCCTCACGGCTCTTAGAATAGGCAGGGAGGTGCTGCGGACGGGAGGGAGGACCCTGGACTGCAGCACCTTCGCGGTCCCTGCACTCGGCAGGAGGATGCTGTCCCTGTCACTGTCCCCGTGCCGGGCACGGGTGCCCTCAGCCTCTCCCAGCTATTCCCCAGGTCCCTGTGGTGCCCAGGTGGTGGGGACAGGCAGGATCCCAGGCAGGTGCTGGGTCCCCTGTCTGCCACAGCACTGCAGCCCCCAGCCCCAGGGTCTGTGTGCACCCACGGGAGGGGCAGGGTGGCATTCAGTGCACCAAGGACAGAAGACGGACAGGGACTTCTTACAAAAGCCTGTAGTGACAGGACAAGAGGGAATGGATTTGAACTGACAGAAGGTTTAGATTAGATAACAGGTATAAAAATTCCTCCCTGTGAGGGTGGTGAGGCACTGCTAAGGCTGCCCAGAGAAGCTGTGGCTGCCGCATCCTTGGAGGTGTTCAAGGCTGGGCTGGATTGAACTCTGAGCAACCTGGTCTAGGGGAAGGTGTCCCTGCCCACGGTGGGAGGTCAGAATGAGATGATTTATAAGGTCCCTTCCAACCCAGCCTAGTCTGTGACTCTGCACAAAGCTTCTGCAGGGATATGAATGGAACTAAAAGTCTGCAGCTTGCCAATATCGTCTGTGACGGGAGAGCAGGAAATTAGTGTGCTCCCCCCGGGAAGGCTAAGACCCCTGCTTCTGCCCTCAGGAGGACTGACTGCAAAGCTGTACCGGCCACAGAGTATCAGTGTGTGTGTGTCTGCCAGGTGGGAGGCTGGGGCTTTCTTCCCAGTCTGAAATCCTGACCTGGTGTTGTGATCCTGTGGTGATCTAGTGGCCTTATTATCTGGCTCTGTGTGTTTGCAGTGATTTGGGCACTGTGAAGACTGACCCCTTCCTTGCCCCAGGGTGAGGAAGTGGCTTCCAGTCAGGTGTGCATTGGGAGCAATTGTATTTTGGCTTTGAATGGCTCACCTGCCTTTGCTTTTGCACCTTCAGCCAGCCACTCCTACGCTGGGCTGGCAGGGGTGGGCATCCCCCTCCCAGTACAAGGTCTCCTGGCCAGTGATGGTACTGGTGGCAGTGATGCCTCACTCAGAGAGGCAATCATGGGGTGCAGGCAGCAGCCAAAGCAGTAGCTGAGGGGGAGAAGAGGGGTGAGAGAAGAGCCCCTGGCACCTCGGGGCTCTAACAAGCACCTTTTCATCGGGCATGAAAAGTCCTTTGGCCTGCGTTCATGACAGCTGCCCTTTGTCTGTGGGCATGATGTGAAGCCACCATTGTGGAGGGGGAGCACACAGGGAGGGCTTGTACCTTGCTTCCAGGCTGCCAGGACGTGCAGTTTCCCTGTGAACGCAAAGCGAGCTGTCGGAGCAAGTGAGTCAGGCTGGCAGAGGGGAGGCCGGGGGTGGCAGCCCCGCTGTTGCCGGCTCAGGCCCCTGCTTCCCGCACCTCCGGAGCCACTGCTGGCCGAGAGGGGATGGAGCTCTCGGCCAATTGGGCGCTGATCTGAAGCGAGGGGGGGAAAATCTGCTTCTCCCCCACCCCCCCTCCCACCTCCGCGCTGGGGCTGTGATTCAGTTCCCCTCCCCCAGCCCACCCCCTCTGCTTGGAGGCTGACAGTTGGAGCCGCAGCCTGCCGGAGCCCCGGAGCTGTTTTCTAAGCCGTGCAAGAGAGACCCAGGGATTTATTCGCAGTTCCTCAGTGCCTGCCGTGTCCCGGGCCGGATGCGCACGGACATGGAGAGTGCCAGCCTCCAGCGACCCGCCTGGAAATGGCAAGTACTGAGTTTGTTTTTGCTCTGCGGCTGGGGCTGGGGCTCCGGGCAGATCCACTACTCGGTGATTGAGGAGTCAGAGTTGGGAACCGTGGTGGGGAACGTGGCCCGGGACCTGGGCTTGAAGGTGGAGGAGCTGCCGGGTCGTAGGCTGCGCCTGGGCTCAGAGGAGAGCTTGCGCTACTTCGCCGTGCGCCTGGACAGCGGCGCGCTGGTGGTGAGCCAGCGGCTGGACCGCGAGCGGCTGTGCGGAGCAGCTGCCAGCTGCGTGCTGTCGGTGCAGGTGGTGACAGAAAACCCCCTGCAGCTCTTCCGCCTGGAAGTGGAGATCCTGGATCTGAATGACAACTCCCCGAGTTTCCCCACCGCTCACCGCACCCTGCGCATCGCCGAGTCTGCCACGGTGGCTGCGCGCTTCCCCCTTGAGAGCGCGCAGGACCCCGACGTGGGCACCAATGCTGTGAGCTCCTACCGGCTGAGCCCCAACTCCTACTTCTCCCTGGACGTCAAGCAGCAGCCGGATGGCAAACTCTTCCCGGAGCTGGTGCTGGAGCATGCCCTGGACCGGGAAGAGCAGCCCGAGGTGCAGCTGGTGCTGACGGCCGTGGACGGGGGAAGCCCAGCGCGCTCGGGCACGGCACAGATAACAGTCCAGGTCCTGGATGTCAATGACAATGCTCCCACCTTTGACCACACCACGTACAAGGTGAAGGTCCCAGAGAACACACCTGTGGGGGCTGTGCTCCTCCGGGTCAATGCTTCTGACCCCGATGAGGGTCCCAATGGGGAGACACAGTACTCCTTCGGGGTTCACACCTCCGACTCGGTGCGGAGGCTCTTTGCCCTGGATCCCCGCTCCGGTGAGGTCCGGGTGAGTGGGGCTCTGGACTTTGAGGAATCCCGTTTTTACGAGATCTATGTGCGAGCCCACGATGGAGGGGTCCCGGAGATGGAGGGCAATTGTGTTCTGCAGGTACAAGTGGAGGATGCCAATGACAACCCCCCGGAGGTGCTGCTCACTTCCCTGTTGAACCCGGTGCCAGAAGACACCCCACCCGAGACTGTCGTGGGGCTCTTCAATGTACGGGACCGAGACTCGGGGGCCAATGGGGATGTGAGTTTGGAGATCTCCCCCGATGTGCCTTTTGCCATCAGGTCCCTTCAGAACCACTTCTCCCTGGTCACCCAGAAGCGCCTGGACCGAGAATCTACCTCACAGTACGCAGTGGAGCTGATCGCCCAGGATGGTGGTTCTCCTGCCCTCACCACCACACTCACGCTGCTCCTCAATATATCTGATGTAAATGACAACCCCCCACGCTTCTCGCAGCCCTCCTACGATGCCTTTCTCCAGGAGAACAACCCGCCTGGCTCCCTGCTGTGCACCGTCTCTGCCTCGGATCCTGACGACGGGGATAATTCCCGGCTTGTTTACTCCATAGAGAGTGGCCAAGTGCAGGATGCTCCCATCTCTTCCTTTGTCCACATCAACCCTGACAATGGTAATCTCTATGCTCAGCGCACCTTCGACTTTGAGCTGCTGCAGGTTCTGCCAGTGTCGGTGGTTGTGAGGGACTCGGGGTCCCCCCCTCTCTATGCCAATGTTACTGTCTACATCTTTGTGCTGGACCAGAATGACCATTCCCCCACCATCCTGTACCCTGCCAGTGACAGTGATGTGCCGGCACCCCAGAGGGTCCCACTGTCTGCCCCACCGGGCTACCTGGTGGCCAAGGTGACAGCAGTGGATGCAGACGCTGGGCACAATGCCTGGCTCTCCTACCGACTGTTGCCACAGTCCACCGACCCCTCCTTGTTCCACGTGTCGCTGTACACCGGGGAGGTGCGAACCGCACGTGCCTTCCAGGACAGCGACATGGCAGTGCAGCAGCTCCTTGTCCTGGTGGCGGACAACGGTGACCCTCCGCTCTCCACCACTGCCACCATCACTGTGGCCCTGGAGGAGGCAGCCCTGGAGGAGAGCTTCAAGCCTCAGGATTTCCTGGCTGGTGCCAAGGAGAAGCCGGACCTCACCTTCTACCTGATCATCGCTCTGGCAGCCATTAGCACGGTGGCACTGGCCACCGTCACCCTCCTGGCCGCCCGGTGCCTCCGGCGCAGAGGCCGTGCCGCCGTCTCACCCTACTGCTGCTGCTGGCTCAGCGAGTCGCCCTCCCGGGACTTCTGCAAGCACTCCAGCCCCAAGCTCCAGCTCAGCTCCGACGGCACCCTTAAGTACATGGAGGTCACGGTGCGACCCACCGACTCCCCGTCCCAGTGCTACAGCACCTGCTTCTCCCCCGGCTCCGAGCGGAGCGACTTCACCTTCCTGCGGCCCTGCCCAACCCCCGCCACCCTGCCCAGGGCAAGCGGGGCTTTCCTGCCCGCCGCGGGCACGCTGCGGGACCGCGGCCAGGTGAGCGGCGATGCCGGGGCGGGTCCGGCGCTGCCGGGCGCTCCGACGGCGCGGTCCCCGCGGGGGCGCGGAGCGGCCGCGCCGGTTCGCGGCGCGCGGCGGCGGCGCGCGGGCCGTGATTGGCGCCGGTGTTGCTGTCCTGGGGAAGGAGCGCGGCGATTGGAGCGGCGCCGCCGCGCCCGCAGCCAATGGCGGGGCGGCTGCGCGGCCGCGCTCCCCCCGCCCCGTCGAGCCGCGTCCGCCCCAAACAATGAATGGGAGCGGCGAGCGCTGAGCGCGGCCCCCGGCGCCGAGGGCATCGCTCCCCGGCCGGCCACCCGGCAAGGATGCCGAGGGCAGGGCAGGCGCGCCGGTCCCTGGGGCTGCCGCGTGTCTTCTCCTTCTGTTTGTTCTTGCACAGCTCATCTGCTCAGATCCGATACAGCATCCCGGAGGAGCTCACACGGGGTGCCTTTGTGGGCAATATCGCCAAGGACCTGGGCACCGATGTGGCTAAACTGGCGGCAGCTAATCTGCAGGTACTGTCGGATTCGGATTCCCAGTACTTCTCTGTCAATGTGAACACCGGTGTTATTATGGTCAGCGAGAGGATAGACCGGGAGCAGCTCTGCGGGCAGAACCCACGCTGCTTCCTCCACTTGAAACTTGCCATCGAGAACCCAGTGGAGTTTTACCGTATCGAGGTGGAGATCCTGGACATCAATGACAACCCCCCGCAGTTCCCCAGTGATGAGGTGTCCTTGCGCATCTACGAACTGGCGTCTCTGGGTGCCCGCTTCCCCATCCAGCCCGCCCAGGACCCCGACGTGGGCACCAACACCTTGCAGACCTATCACCTGAGTGCCAATGATAACTTCAACCTCAACGTGAAGGCCCGCACTGATGGTGGGAAGTTCCCTGAGCTGGTGCTGGAGCGGGCCCTGGACCGGGAATTCAGAGCTTTCCACTACCTGGTCCTGACTGCTGAAGATGGGGGCTCTCCCCCGCAGTCCAGCAAGATACGCATCACTATTCAGGTCCTGGATGCCAATGACAACCACCCGGTCTTTGACAGACCGTCATATGGAGCACGCTTGGTGGAGAACTCACCACTGGGCACCCTCGTGGTGAAGTTAAATGCCACGGATGTGGACGAAGGACCCAACGGAGACATCCGCTACTCCCTCAGTAGCCACAACTCAGCTGCCTTACGCCAGATCTTTGCCATCGATGAGCAAACTGGGGAGATTCGTGTCCAGGGCAACCTGGACTTTGAGGAGGCGACAGTCTATGAGATCGAAGTGGAGGCCAAGGACATGGGGTCGCCCACGATGGAGGAGCACTGCAGCGTGGTGGTGGAAATCACGGATGTCAATGACAACGCCCCTGAGGTCATTCTCACCTCCTTCTCAAGCACCCTGAGTGAGGATGCACTGCCGGGCACAGTGGTGGCCGTGATACACGTCAGAGACAGGGACTCTGGCGAGCAGGGCAAGGTCCTGTGTCACGTGTCTCCAGATCTTCCCTTCCAGCTGCGTAAGGACTACGAGCACCAGTACTCGCTGCTCACCAGCACCCGTCTGGACCGGGAGCATGTTGCCTACTACAACGTCACCGTCTCTGCCTCGGACCTGGGCAATCCACCCCTCTCCCGCCACACCATCTTGCCAATCACCCTGATAGATGTCAATGACAACGCTCCCCAGTTTGAGCAAGCGTCCTATGAAGTGCTGGTGGCGGAAAACAATCCAGTGGGCAGCGTGCTGGTTACAGTCTCTGCTGCCGACCCCGACTCGGAGCAGAATTCCCGCCTGTCCTACTCCATCCTGCGAGCTGGTGGGACAGATCCAGGCCTGGATCCTACTCGCTACCTCTCGATACATCCCACGAATGGGCAGGTCACCGCCAAATTCCCTTTTGACTATGAGCAAACCACCTATCTCCAGTTCCACGTGGAGGTCTCTGATGGTGGCTCCCCGGCCCTGAGGAACAGAACACTGGTTCATGTTTTTGTAGTAGACCAGAACGACAACGCCCCACGGGTGCATTTCCCCAGGGCTGGGGAGGACTCTGCTACTCAGCTCCGAATTTCCCCCTCCATCGTCCCTCCTGCCCTCATCACCAAGGTGGTGGCAATAGATGCGGACTCGGGGCGCAATGCCTGGCTGTCCTACCACCTCGTGGAAGCCACAGACGTGGGGCTTTTCAGCGTGGCCCTGCGTTCCGGGGAGGTCCGGATCATGCGGGCTCTGCAGGAGACGGACGCCTCCGAGCACGAACTGCTGGTGGTGGTGCGGGATGCCGGGGAGCCCCCGCTCTCCACAGCTGTCACACTGGTGGTGCTGGTGGAGGAGAAGGGTCCGGAGGCCCTGCAGGGCTCCGAGGCTCAGGCCGTTGATGGTGGGGGCTTGCCCAGTATTACGCTTTATCTGATTGTGTCCCTGGTGCTCATCTCCACCGTCTCGCTGGTGGCACTGGCAGCGCTGGGCATTCGGTGCCTCCGGCGGGGCTCTGCACCTGCCAGCCAGAGCGGCTGCGTGGAGAGCGTGAACACGCTTCAGCCTCCTCCCAGCCACATCTTTGGGCACTTGCACTATGAGCCTAAGAAAGGGGACACTGTGATGGGCGTGCCGGTGACAGCTACGGCACCCCCAGCCCCTCGTTACCGCTCCTGCTTTTCGCCGGTCTCGGATATCAGCGAGTTCATGTTTGTGAAACCCTCCGCGGATCCCACCCTGTGCAGCGAGGTGAGCTCGGGGGTGTGGTCTTCAGCCCGAACACACGCCCGGTGTTGGCGGGGCTCGGCACCGAAGCGGCCGGCTTTGGGGAGGGGGTGTCCGCCGGTACCCGGTGCCAGCAGCCGGGCGGGGCGGAGCGGGTTCCCCCCGCTGCCGGGAGTCCCCGGCGCCCTCCCGGCGCTGCGGGGGCGGAGTGGCGGCAGCGGGGGAAGGGGAGGGCTACGCCGTGCGTATTTTGGGGAAGGCGGTGAGATGGAGAAGGGGAGGAGGAGGGAGAGAAAAAGGAGGAGGCGGAGGAGGAGGGGGCTGTGGAGAGACGTAAAACTGTCACTCGGTCCGTCCCCTCCGCTCGCCGACTTTGTGTGTCTTTGCGTATCGAGAAGCGGTTCAGCCGGCCGGGCTGCGCTCGCCCCCTCCCCCGCCTCCTCCATCCCTCCCTGTCCGGCTCCGGCGGCTCCGGCGGCGGCTTCCTCCCTGCACAAGCGGCTCGGACCCCCCCGGGGCGCAGGGGTTCCGGCTGCCGGGGCCGGCTGCGGGGGCGGGGAGGAGGGGGAGGCTGCGCGGAGCCGCCGCCGCTCCTCTCCGCGCTGCTCCGTTCGCACAGCCGGCCCGGGATGCTCGCGGGACAGAGTTTGCCATGGCAGCTCCCGCTGCTGCTCGCAGCCCTCTCCTGCCTGCCGGCTCCCAGCTGCGCCCAGCTCCACTACTCCGTGCCCGAGGATCGCGAGCCGGGCTTCTCTGTGGGCGACCTGGCCAAGGACTTGGGGGTGGAGGTGCGGAGCCTGGCCGCCCGCAACTTGCGCCTGGTGAGCGAGGGTGGGCAGCGGCACTTCCAGGTGGACCTGGCGGCAGGTGTGCTGCTCCTGGACAGCAGGCTGGACCGGGAGGCACTGTGTGGGCAGAGCCCCACGTGCTCTCTGCACCTCCAACTCGTCATGGAGAATCCCCTCCAGCTCCACCGTGTTGAGGTGGACGTCCTCGACGTGAACGACAACGCGCCCCAGTTCCCCAAGCCAGAGGTGGTGCTGGAGATCACTGAGGTAGCCAACCCTGGGACTCGGTTGCCCTTGGAAGTAGCAGAAGACCCAGATATGGGCTCCAACTCCATCTCCACCTACGAGCTCAGCCCCAGCAAGCATTTTGCCCTGAGCATCAACGTGAGAGGAGATGGTGTTAAAATGCCCGAGATCGTACTTGAAAAAGCACTGGATAGAGAGAAAGTGCCTGTTCATCATCTAACCCTGACAGCCCTGGATGGAGGGAATCCCGTGAAATCTGGCACTGCCAGGGTTACTATCCATGTCTTGGATGCAAATGACAACCCTCCTGTCTGTGACCCACCCATATCCAAGGTACTTCTGGAGGAGAATGTGCCAGTGGGCACTCTGGTCACCAAGCTGAATGTCACCGACCTGGATGAAGGTCCCAACGGGGATGTGGAATATTCTTTCAAAACCAGCAATAACGCACCTGGTAAATTCACCAAACTGTTCTCCTTAGATGCCCGTACAGGGGAGATCAGAACCAAAGCCCCTCTGGATTATGAGGAATCCAGTGCTTACGAGATTGCGGTTCGAGCCAGGGACAAGGGATCCCCAGCCATGGAAGGCCACTGTCACCTGCGAGTGGAATTAATTGATATCAACGATAACAGCCCAGAGATCGTGCTGACCTCTGTCTCCAGCCCAGTGCAGGAGGATGCAGCCCCAGGCACGGTGATCGCCCTCATTGGTGTGAAGGACAGCGATTCGGGTGACAACGGGCAGGTCCGTCTGCAGATAGCAAAAGAGCTCCCATTTAAACTGGTGTCATCTTTTAAAGAGCATTTCTCGTTGGTCACCAGTGGTCCCCTTGATCGGGAGAAGGCCAGTGGATACAACATCACAGTGAGGGCTGTGGATTCAGGGTCCCCCCAGAGGGCCACACAAAAAACCTTTTATCTCCGCATTGCTGACGTGAATGATAACGCACCGAATTTCTCCAGCCCTTTTGATACAGCTCACGTTCAGGAAAACTCCCTCCCTGGAACTTCTGTCTTTTCAGTGTCAGCATCAGATCCCGATGAGGGTAGCAATGCCAAGCTGTCTTACTCCATCCTGGACAATGGGATGCAGGATGCACCTATCTCAACCTACTTCCGAATCGATCAGGACAATGGCACCATCTACACCGTGCGAGCTCTGGATTACGAGCAGGACAAGGTGTTCCAGGTGCCTGTGGAGGTGAAGGATGCTGGTTCTCCTGCTCTGAGTAGCACTGCTGTGGTCCATGTGTTTGTCCTGGACGAGAATGACAATGCTCCCAACATTGTCTACCCGTCTGTCCCCAAGGGCTCTGCCTTCCACCAAGCCATCCCCGCCTTGGCAGAGCCTGGCTATCTGGTAACTAAAATTGTAGCAGTTGATGCTGACAGTGGCCATAATGCCTGGCTGTCCTACCAGCTGCAGGAGTCTGCTGAGGCTTTGCCTTTCCAAGTGGAACGCCGCTCTGGAGAGATAAGGGTTGCACAGGCTCTCAGGGAGTCAGAAGATTCCCACAGGCTGGTGGTCGAAGTGAGGGACAATGGCACGCCGTCCCTCTCGGCCTCCGTGGTAATAGTCATTTCTCCGGAGGAAAACAGCGTGCAGGACTTCTCCAAGTCCTTGGACCTCCCCCAGCCTTCTTCCGAGGATACCAACCTAACTCTTTACCTCATCATCTCCTTGGTGTCCATCTCCCTCGTGTCCTGTGTGATGTTCGGGCTGGTGGCTGCCCGGTGTCTCAAAGCTGGCAGTGCCAGCTGGACCTTTGCGGGTTGCTGCCGAGGGACTGGCCGCAAGCCCGCCTCCCATTTCCGAGGGCAGATGAAGCCAGATGGCTTCATCAAGTACCTGGACGTGGGAGGAGCGGGCTTGACCTCCCAGGCACAGAATTACACCTCTTGTTTCTCACCCATGTCCGAGCAGAGTGATTTCCTCTTTGTAAAGCCCTTCAGCCATTCTAGCACTGCGGAGACCATGGCTGCCTATGAGCAGGTGACCAGCACCTTAGTGAGTCCCTGCGATGGGGTAAGAGATGGCTGTTCCTTACTGTCCTCTCTGCTGAGTGCAACAGTTTGTCATATCCAGGCCACTTGGCTCTTCTCTGTCTGTCCTTCCTCCTGAGACAGTGGCCTCAGGGAACACGTGTCACTGTCATCTCCTGGGAGGTGGCAGGTGTAAGTTTTGGCTTGGCTTGGTGGAGGTGAGGGAAGGGGTTGAGCAGCATTATAGAATCAAAGACTATGTGTTTGTAGCAGTGGAGAGTTTCCCCTTGGTCCCGCTCGTACTTGTTTCTATTTAAAGTGATTCTTAGCGTGGTCAGGAACAGGTTTTGTGGGGGTTTAACTTCTTGGTTCTGTTTAACCCATTTTTCCTGCATGGCACATGAGCTGTGGTGCGGAGGAGTTTATCTGAAAGGAAAGTCTGCCTGTGTTTCTTTCGCTCAGTTTTAGAAAGTGCCTTGTAGAAATTTCTCATTTCTCAAACCCCAAGTGTTATTAATTACTGACTGTGCCTCAACCAGGGATCATTTTCCAGCCTGGTCATGTTGAGTGAGGAGCTGAATTGGGTATTCAGCACTAAAATACTGAAATGTCAGGAGTGACATTATTCACAAAGATCCTGGTGACCTTATGTGCCCTTGGCTTGCAGAGGCTGAGGAGCGGCAAGCTTTGAAAACTTGAGCTGTTTGTACTCAGATGCCTAAATATAGATGTAGGTGACTGTGTTTAGCTGGAGCTTTTATAACTTTGGGATATAAAAAGTAAAGCAATTTTGTGTCACAAATGCCTGCCCTAAATTTGAAAATGGTAATTACAACAGGAATTCAAAATATGGAAGGGCTACTCAAAATATTGGGAAGGGCTTATCTGGTGCAGTATTGTGTGCCAGCGTGTGCAAAAATGCGTCTCTGAAAACTGGAGGGCAAGTCTTTCAACAGCTTCATTTGCATGCAGCATGGGGACCAGTGGGGCATCTATTTTAGGGGAGTAATTTATTCTAATATCTTCTTTCATGAGTATCATCAAAGCTGCAGAGAAATTAGTGAGAGCACATCTACTAAATAAAAATCTAGGTCAGCTCTACTTGTCTTCACTTTTCCTTAGTAATTGCATGTACAAGCAGAATAATCCTATAAAACTGATGTTCCACTATGTATGGACTATGAGCTGCTCCTTCCTAAAATAGCTGAGGGAAGCATTGTCCTTTCCAGGTAGTATGTCATCACTCTGGAGTTCATTAAGATGATCATGATTTTCGGAAGTGTGTGTGTTTTCCCGACAGAAACAATTGTGCTATTTAGTGCTTTCCACAAAGGCATGATTCAAACAGGAATATACAAGCTTGCTCCATGTCCTTCCTTATTTACAAAATGTTCATTGTCTGGTTGTAAAATAACACGGGCAGAGAGTGATATGGGGGCTTATTAATGAGGTTACAAAGTGTGCTGCTGTGTCTGAAGGTTATTGTGTCTCCTAAACAAATAATGCTTTTTCCTCTTGCTGTCGGAAGTTTATTCTTTTTTCTGTGGACAGAAAAATATTGTAGTGCTCCAGGGCCACAACAGCCGGGAAAAGTCATTCAAACACCATGCATAAAAACAAGATCTCAGGCAGGCCTTTTTAAGGACAGAAGAAGGAGAGATTAGGAAGGTCTGTTACCATTTCACCTTAGAGTATTAACAGCATCTTTCTCAGTATCAATTAACTCTGCCACCCCCTCACACCCCCTTCCTCCTCCAAGCTCATTACTGTGGTACCGATGCTCCTGCTGAATTCATGCCCTTATCAGTTTATTTCATGCTTCATTTCTTTCACAGCCTGGTTTCCTGAGCTGCTTTGGAAGATTATTCTCTGAACAGTTTTTGTCATGCCTTTTGGTATTCATGCTGCTTCAGAAATACTCAGGAAAAGGGGAGGGGGAGCTTTCTCTTTGTTCTAATTGATTTGCTTCACTTGGACAGAACATGCTGATATTCCAGACTGAAATAATCCAGGATCAGTTCACTTTCATTTTCAAAGGCAAGAATGGAGATATTAAAACTCTTCTGTTTCTTTGCAGCAAGCTCAGCCCAACACAGACTGGCGCTTCTCTCAGACCCAGAGACCTGGAACAAGTGGGTAAGTGGCTCTTTCTTCATTTATCTGTGGGATGAAGATTTATTTTCTTGGTGTGCCACTTTCAGTGCTGGGAAGTCCATGAGTGGCAGCTCTGAGAGAGGCTGTCCCTGTCATTGATGGAATTACAAAGATGAAATGGGGCTCTCCTGTGTCAGCTGTGTTTGGTGGGGCTGTGGCAGCTGCTGTTGGCAGTGGTGTGTCTGGGTTTGGTGTCTGCTCCTCAGGAACTGGAAAGAACTCCAGGTGAAGTCAGGAGATGGCTGGAGGACTGGACAATGGGTTTCAAGGAGAAAGGGCTCTTTGCTAAAGCAGATTCTGAGCATGTAAATTCCTTCCTGAGTCAAAAATCTTGATACCTCTCCCTTCATGGAGGCCACTGGAAATCACTCCCTGTACCAGCCATGGAGCCTTGAGCTCTGTGCTGCTCACAGCACAGAGGGTCAGGAGGAGGGAACCTGCTCCCACCTCCCTGCTCAGCAGGCTTATCCCAGGGCTCACAGCACAGGATTGTGTCCAGATACTTCTGGAATATCCCCAGTGAGGGAGATTCCAGCAGCTCTCTGTGAGCTGTGTGTGAGGTCAGCAGAGAGGCTCCAGCAGCAGAGCTGCTCCCAGGTGTGTACCCTGCTCCTGACTGGGGCTCTCTTGCCTCTGACCCACCAAGGTTTGCTTGTCTTGGTCCACAGTGAGAGACCACTGACAACAAGATGTTGTTCTTTGCCTCTCCCATCTTTTCTCCTGGTTCATGAGCAGGGATCCCCTTCAGAGGGTGAACCCCCTTGAAAGAGAGAGCTTTAACTGAATTCCACCTTTCTCTGTGAATTCCCAACCAGAGGTTACTGTGTATGAGCAGACTGGCTCCAGGATAATTTATATGTGAAAGGCTGATATCTTTTGGGGCATAGCTGAGGGTTATACTCTCTGAATAATCAGGAGTAAATGTGGGTGATGTCCTTGCTCATCTGGCTGGCTCAGGCACTGTATCCCTGTGCTTTGCCATTCCTTGGCCACTTGGGCAGCTCCTGTGGAGTTTAAAATGGTGAAATGGGAGTAGTGAGTGCTGGATGGATTTTGGTGTCAGAGCTTGCAGTTGAACATCTGCAGCAGCTGCTTGTGCCTGACTCTTTCCCTGGGTCTGGCTCAATAGTTTATCTTATCAGAAAATTAAGAGATTGCTAGAGCCAACTTGTTGAAGTGATTAAACTTTGCTATTCCAGCTGATAAAGCTGAAATGGAGTGAGGGTTTGATGTAATTAGATTAAGTGTTCATAGTGGAAACTGGCCTTGGACTTAAAGCAAAGCTATAGCTGGAATGGTTTTCTCAGGGGTCTGTTGAGCTCCCCATCACTGACAACGTTTTAATCAAGGAAAATCTTCCTTAGCATTTCTGCTCTAGTTGAAATGACAATTAACAAGCCCTGCTAATGCAGAAGTGCACCACAGCTGCTGTAATTGTTCTGCTGTGAGGAGGCAGTAAATGAGCCCCATCAGGGCAGGCTCTGCTGCTCCCTCTCCCAGCATCCTGCTGGGGCTCTTCAGGGCACAGAGCTGATGCAGCCCAGACCCCTCAGCTCAGTGACAGGGACTTTCCTCAGGTCATGGGACAGTGACACTCAGCCCAGCTCCCAGCCTGTGCCTGGATCTCTTCACAAGCTCCATCCCCTTCCCAGTGCCTAAAGACAGCAGGAGCTGTGGTGTGGAAGAGAGAGGGCAAGAGGAAAGGCAGCCTCAGAGCGTGTGTGGGGAGCTGAAGGAGTGGGACATGTCAGTTCTGGTGCATGAGCCACGATGTCACTGCTGAGGATCTGTGACCTGGGTGCCCAGGACAGCCCCTGAACAGCTGCTCTTCAGTCACACAATGGTTTGGGTTGGAAGGGCCCTTCAAGCTCATCTTTTTCCACCCCCTGCCATGGGTAGGGACACCTTCCTCTGGACCAGGTTGTTCTGAGCCCCATGTTGTGACAGGGGGTCCCACAGCATGAGCTGAACCCTGAAAGAGATTTTGCTGAAGCACAGGCTGCTGCTGAAATAACTGGAAAAACTCAGTGGATTTTAATTCCTGCTGGTTTTCCCTACTTGCCTGTGTCCACGTTTGCAACAAAACTGCTCTAGCAGATTTTTCCCCCTGTTTCTTTCATCCTGTTTTAGGTTAAATGAAGGGGGATGTTTTTAATCCAAACCTGTGTGACACTATGAAAGGATGGAAATAGAAAGTGCTCTCATATGTTCAGTGCCCAGCCCTGACATCTCCCTGGTGATCAAACAGGCAGATCCTGGAAAGCAGCCCACTGCCCATTGTGCTGTTCCCGGCTCTTCCCAGAGTTTTGATGCCTGGTGTGTGAATTCCCCAGGCACTGCTTGGTAGTAGAGGCATTAAAGAGGGGGCAAGAGCAGCTGCCTGAGCCTGGCTTGCTGTTCTCTCTCTGCTGTACAAATGTGTCTCCTGCTGGCAGGTGAAGCTCTGTAGCACCACGAGCTCTCTGAAGTGCAGGGCTCTGCTTGGTGCAAGGGGAGCAGAGCTCAACTTCCAGCTGAAAATCAAAAAAAGGGACGTGCTCTTAACTCTATTTGACCCAAATTAAATAACAATAAAGACACAGCAGCTTAGGGCAGGGGTTTGGATGGGTCGTGGGGGGAGCCTGGCACTGACCCCAAGCCAGAAACAAGCTCAGAGCCGTGTTGGGATTTCTGCCTTGCTGTCTCCATGGGAGCTGGGGAAGAAACAATCCTGTCTCTTGTCCACATAGCCCTGCCCATCACAGCAAATCCCACTTGTCTCTGGGCACCTGGAACCAGGCAGAACAGGGGAAGCTCCAGGAGGCAGGGACCAGCACTTGATCTCCTACGTTGCTGCTGCTCCAGGACAACAAAGGGAATCTGCTCTTTGTTCTGAAGCACGGGAGAGCTCTGGTGCACATGCTCAGGAGAGAGGAGCTCAGACAATATGCTCTGAAAATGTGGTAGTGAGGCAGACCTGAGCACAACAGAATTAATCTTGTTTGGGAGAAATAGGAGGATAGGATGATTAATGATGCTTGTGGTTTGTTTTTCTTAAAAAAAACCACACCCATGCTGTCTCTGGGCAAATGGAAATGAATCCAGACTGATTCCAAGCAGCAGATGCCATTGCTGGGTAAATCAGATCAGTGGCTCTAGCAGAGATTACAGTGATGAATTGGCCAAAGTGCAGTAAATGAATGGTCCAGCAGCATCTCAGGATATCCCTGTGGGATCATCCCTGTGGGGTTTCCCTGGGGGAGGAGGCTGGTGGTGTATGGGAGGAGAGTGCAGGGACTGGGGCTGGTACAAAGGACCCATCTTGTTGTTTTGATTTGTTTTCATTGTTGTCCCCTGTATCTTCATGGTGCTGCCTGCCCCTGGCTGCTCTTTGTTTTGGGGTCTGTGTGATGATTTGTTCAGGAAAACACCAGGCTGGAGGCAGGATTTCCTTCCTGGAGGATGGGGAGGGCTCTGTGTTGCTCACAGGTGGACAGGAGAGGGTGAGACAGGTCTGGCAGGCATCCTGTGGCAGGGCTGAGGACAATTCTGGGCTGTGTGGGCAGGCTGGGAGGAGATGGCAGGCAGGAGACACCCCAGAGACAGCGGCAGGGACTCACAGGGAGGTGGGAACAGTGTGAGAATCCATGGCAACTCCAGGGGAGGGAGGAGCAGAGCGTGTGGAGGAGATGCAGAGTTGCCATTTCACAGCCCCCTTCCATGTGTTTGCTCCAATCCTAAATCCCCCTTTGTTAATGCTTCCCAAAGCTGTTGCTAGCCAGGCTTCCCCTCCCTGGCCGAGCACAGCCAATGGTGATGTTCACTTGGCTTCCCTTGTTTATCAAACAGCATCACAGCTGCCCTGGCTGGCCCCAGCCAGCATCCCCCACCACAAACCAGGGGCTTGGGGCTCACAGTGGAGATGCTGCAGCAAGAGAGAGCCAGGAAGGAAAAGAGGGATTTTATTTTTCCATTCTTCGTTTTGTTTTTATGCAAGAAGTTCAAGAGTTGAGCTTGCAGGACTATCAACAGGCTGCCTGTGTGTGCTGGGGCTGGGGAGAGGAATAAAGAATAGTCCTTTAGCTCTCTGGGGTGTTCTTGTGGCTCAGAGCATGCAGGTATTGCCAAGGGGGGGCTTGGGGTGTGTTTTTGGGGTGCATGACAGTGTGCCAGGACACTGACCCCACAGTGTGTCTGGGGGGGACATCCCAGAGCAGCTGGGGCCAGAGAGGGACCCACAGACATTCCTGGGCTCGCCCAGCAGAAGGACAGCTGGCCACAGCTGCAGGCTTTGCCCACATCCTTCCTGAAAATAAATCAAGGCAGACCTGGACCATTCATTTACTGCACTTTGGCCTATTCATCACTGTAATCTCTGCTAGAGCCACTGATCTGATTTACCCAGGGTGTCTGGGGGCGTTGTAAACACTGAGGAATTTACGCTGGGAGTCTGTGTGCTGTTGTAGTGGATCCAACAGCAGGTGCTACAAGCACAGGGCACCAGTGGGGCTGTGCAGATAAACACTGATGGATTTGCCTTCTGCTCATTGATGGAAAACGTGGAAATGGGCACATGCCAGGCTGCTGGACAGGCTGCAGCTTCTCACTGACAGCAGCAGAGGGAAGTGCCCCTGTGGGAAGTTTAGGAAATAATTACAGTCCTCACATTGCCATCCCAAACACACCCCAGGGTTAAGCCAGCAGTGGTATTTGCTTTGCCAGGTGAGGTTGCACACATTCTGCATTTCACCCATTCACATTCTGGGTGAATTATAAAGTTGTAACAGTCTCTGGGCTAAAATTCCAGCTTCTGACTGGGTTGTGTTTGTTTGCCTGTTCAGTGTTGAGTAGTGATTCCTCCACAACTCCTGCAGCATGTGGAGCTGCTGTCAGCTGCCTCCCCAAGGCCTGGGGAAGGTGTGAGTGGAGCCCTGCAGCCTGAAAAATCACAGCAGCCTCTGGAATTCTATTTGAGGGCATTTCTTTGAAGGAACAGCCCTAATCTAAGTGACAGCGTTCTCCTAAGAGTGAGAGCTGCAGTGTTCAATGTGGGCTGTGAATCTCTGAGTGCAGGAGGAGTTGTGCCAGTGAAGGAGCTCTGCTCTGAAGGGGATTTCCCCCTGCCAAATCCTTGGGCTGAACAGCTCAAATCACCAACTTGGGGAGCCTGGGAGTGAAGTCTTTTTGGGGAGTATTTGGGGTGGTTTTTCGTGTCCAGTGATGAAGCCCACACCAGTCCCCAGCCTCTTGTGTGGCTTTTGCTCAGCAAACACCTTGGAGGGAACCTCAGAAGCCCAGGAAGGGCCAGACAGTTCTATCTGCCAGGTTTGACCTGCTGGGTTGTGGAACAGAAAAGATTGGAGACAACTGAGAGCCCTCATGCTTGGAAATCCTAGAGTGTGTCCAGGGCAGGGAACGGAGCTGGGAAGGGGCTGGAGCCCCAGGAGAGGCTGAGGGAGCTGGGAAGGGGCTCAGCCTGGAGCAAAGGAGGCTCAGGGGGCCCTTGTGGCTCTGCACAGCTCCTGCCAGGAGGGCACAGCCGGGGGGGTCGGGCTGTGCTCCAGGAACAGGGACAGGAGGAGGAAAAGGCCTCAATTTGCACTTGGGCAGGTTAAGATTGGATATTGGGAAAATTTTAGGTTGAATATTGGGAAAATTTCTTCTCTGAAAGGGCGGTCAGGAGCAGGAACAGATGCCAGGGCAGTGGTGGAGTCTCTGTCCCTGAGGGGATTTGAAAGTTGTGCAGATGTGGCACCTGGGGCCTGGGTTAGTGCTGGAATTGTCAGTGCTGGGTTCTTGGCTGGACCCGATGATCTCGGAGAACTTTTCCATCCTGGTAATGCTGTGATTTAACTACTGGGGTTTCCTATCAACCCTCCAGATTGCTTTTAAAGGACTGTGAGGCTGCCCAGAGCCTGGCTTTGCTCTGGGCATGGGCTGCAGCCTTGGGGTGCAATTTTGGAGTGGATTTGTGTTGCAGGGCAGGCAGGAGCTGTTTTGATGCTGGGAGCAGGACTTTTCTTTGGATAACTCCTCTCCCTCCCTCTCTTCCTGCACAGCTGATCTGATCTTGGGATTGGAAGCTGAAGGGTTTTGTAGAGATGTGTCCTGTCCCACCCCACCTCCCCTTCCACAGTCAGGAGACCACAGAGCTGTCCTTTCTGCCACCTGTGAGCACTCCTGCTTGCAGGGGCCACCCTTTTGGCTACAAACAACCCAAATCTCAGCAAATTCAGTATTTGGGCTTCTTTCTACATCACACAGCCCTTTTAAACTGAGTATTTCCTTCCCTTACGGACCATTCTGGGCCAATAATCCCTTTATCTGCATTTGTCATGGCCCTTCAAGTCTGAACCTTCCAGATCCTGCCAAGTGGGACAAAAGTCTTTTGTAGAGAAAAGGAAATATCCAGGTGATGGGATGTGAGAGAGCCCCCAGAATATCAGGGGTTTCATCACCAGTTTTATGTATAGAAAAGCTATTTTAGGTGATTTAACAGGTGCTACATGTATTAGTTTAATTTTTCTCCCTCCATCTGCTTCCTGCACAGCTGAGCACGTGCCATGGCCGGCTGCAGAGATGGCTCTGAAAAACAGGGACAGCAACCTTTCCAAAGAATTTCCCAAAATATCCTTCCTGGCATGTCTGGGACATGGATGGTGGCAGGATGGCCTGGGGGAAATAATTACTGGTCTGGGCTCTGTCTCCTTCAGGAGGGTTACAAGAGTTCCAGGGAGAGGGAACACTGCCCTGGCCCCATTTTAGGAACATTTTTGGCTTTTGTTTTGCCTTCATCCAGCAGAGCATCATCTCAGCAGCTCCTCAGGCTGGAATAAAGGCTCCCCTGCTTTGGGGGGCTGGAAATGCTCCCCCCACTCACAGTTCCTCGCTAACATCTTCAATCTTGGCATCTTTGCAAAGTCCTGATCCTAAAGCTGGGCGTCACCCAGGCTCCCTCAGGCCCTGGAGCTGCTGGAATGAGCCCAGGGGCTGGGGAGGGAAAAGGACCGGCAGGGACAGGGGACAGGGAATGGTGGCACTTCTGGAGCTGATCCTGCATTTTGGGGCTGGGGAGGGTGGGGGGATGCGGGATACGGGTGTGGGGAGTGGGACAGAGGGATGCTCGCCCTGGGCTGGGTCCCCAGGCTCGGGGATTGTCCCCAGGCACTGGGAGTGTGCCCAGGCACTGGGAGTGTCCCCAGACTCGGGGCAGTGTCCCCAGGTTCAGGGCAGTTTCCCCAGGGATAGAGCAGTGTCCCCATGCAGAGGCAGTGTTCCCCGGCACGGGGCAGTGTCCCCTGGGACAGGCAGTGTCCCCAGGCTCAGAGCAGTGCCCCAGGCTCGGGGCAGTGTCCCCATGAACCCCATGTTGAAGTGTCCCAGGCATGGGATTGTGTCACCAGGCTCAGCCGGGCCCCATGTGTGGGGCAGTGTCCCCAGGCTCGGGGGAGTGTCCCCAGGGATGGAGCAGTGTCCCCAGGCACAGGCAGTGTCCCCAGGCTTAGGCAGTGTCCCCAGGCTCAGGCTCGGGGAGTGTCCCCAGGCACAGAGCTGTGTTTCCAGGCATGGGGCAGTGTCCCCCGGGACAGGCAGTGTCCCCAGACACTAGGAGTGTCCCCCGGCACGGGCTGTGTCCCCAGGGATGGGGCAGTGTCCCCAGACTCAGGGCAGTGTCCCCAGGCTCAGGGCAGTGTCTCCAGGCTCGGGGCAGTGTCCCCAGACTCAGGGCAGTGTCCCCAGGCTCAGGGCAGTGTCTCCAGGCTCGGGGCAGTGTCTCCAGGCTCGGGGCAGTGTCCCCAGGCTCAAGGCAGTGTCCCCAGGCTCGGGGCAGTGTCCACAGGCTCAGGGCAGTGTCCCCAGGCTCGGGGCAGTGTCCCCAGGCTCGGGCAGTGTCCCCAGACTTGGGGCAGTGTCCCCAGGCACAGGCAGTGTCCCCAGGCTCAAGGCAGTGTCCCCAGGCTCAGGGCAGTGTCCCCAGGCTCGGGGCAGTGTCCCCAGGCTCAGAGCAGTGCCCCAGGCTCGGGCAGTGTCCCCAGACTTGGGGCAGTGTCTCCAGGCTCGGGGCAGTGTCTCCAGGCTCGGGGCAGTGTCTCCAGACTTGGGGCAGTGTCTCCAGGCTCAGGGCAGTGTCTCCAGGCTCAAGGCAGTGTCTCCAGGCTCAGGGCAGTGTCTCCAGGCCCAGGGCAGTGTCTCCAGGCTCGGGGCAGTGTCTCCAGACTTGGGGCAGTGTCTCCAGGCTCGGGGCAGTGTCCCCAGGCTCAGGGCAGTGTCCCCAGGCTCGGGGCAGTGTCCCCAGGCTCGGGGCAGTGTCCCCAGGCACAGGCAGTGTCCCCAGGCTCGGGGCAGTGTCCCCAGGCTCGGGGCAGTGCCCCAGGCTCGGGCAGTGTCCCCAGGCTCGGGCAGTGTCCCCAGGCACAGGCAGTGTCCCCAGGCTCAGGGCAGTGTCTCCAGGCTCGGGGCAGTGTCCCCAGGCTCGGCAGTGTCCCCAGGTTCGGGGCTGTGTCCCCAGGGATGGAGCAGTGTCCCCATGCTCGGGGCTGTGTCCCCACACGCCTGGAGCACAGCGGAGGCTCAGCACCGGCTCTGCTCCCTGTCACTTGTCACTTTGCCAGCCGGGGAATGTTCAGGCTGAGATTTTCCTGCCGCTGCTGCCTCCGGCTGGAGCCGCGTGTGGGAGGCAGAGGGGGATGGGGAGGAAGCTGGGAGGGAGGGAAGAGAAGAGGAGGGGGATGGGGAGGAAGCTGGGAGGGAGGAAGAGCAGTGCAGGGGGATGGGGCAGGGGGACAGCTTGCAGCAAGCAGGATCTGCTCGGGAATGGAGGAATGGGCTTGGGGATAGCCCTGGCTCCGGGAGCTGCGTGGGGAGGGGAGGGCTGGGTGCTGCCCCCGGGGAAGGGGAGCAGCAACCGGGGCTGTAAATGGGAGTGAAAGGAAAGAGGCCGGGAGGAGAAGCAAATCCCAGTCACAGCCCCTTGCCTGGGAACAGCCAGGAGCACGGGCTGGGAGAGGTCCTGGCTGGGAGAGGGCACTGCCACAGGAGCCAGAAAGCCCCAAAAAGAGAGGAGAGAGGATGCTGGGGGTGTCCCGGGCAAATCCCCAGCCCAGCACTGCCCACAGCACTGCCCACAGCCCAGCATTGCCCTGCCAGGCACCTCGCAGTGCCCTGGGGGGCTCTGACAGCATTGCTCTGGCACGAATAAACTCTCCCGGTTTGTTGTGGCGCTGCTGTGACTCGTGTTTCCAGCTGCAGAGCAAGGAAAACAATTTTTCAGGAATCCATCGGGCGATTGTGCAAATAAATGTTTGCGAGGCCTTTGGCTGCCATAGTGATGAGCTCCATGGCAACCCCGCAAGGAAATGAATAATTCTGTGCTCGAAATGGAATAATTTTGTGCTGGAAGTGGAAGATAAAAAGGGACCTGATGGCTGAGGGTGCTGCAAATTAGCTGATGAGCAAAGCACCCAAGTGCCCCCCTGGTGTGGGTGCTTGTGGAAGCTCTCGGCAGTGGGGCAGTGCTGGGATGCAGATGGATGCAGTGGGGCTGTGGCAGGGCTGCCAGAAAAGCCTTTTGTCTGGTTATTCCATGAAAATGGAACACCTTTTGTCTGCTTATTCCATGAAAATGGAACACCTTTTGTCTGGTTATTCCATGAAAATGGAATGCCTTTTGTCTGCTTATTCCCTGATTCCATGCAGCCAGGTTTATCACAGGCAGCCCCAGGTGGAGCAGAGGCTGTACCTGCCTCTCCTGACACAGCCCCTGGCCTGTCCCTGTGTCCACCACACCCTGAGCCCCTGCAGATGCTGCACCCTGGGTTTGTCTCAAATGTGGCTTTGATTCCTTCTCTCAGTTCTAGCCACGCTGGAAGCATTCCTGAAAATGAAAGCCAGCTCTTTTCTGAGCTTTGAAGTGTGGAGTAGAACTGAACAGAGAAAAAAAAAAAATCTATCGTATGGGGGATGGGTTTTTAGAAAAACACCCTATTGAATCAACAGCATTTGTATTAAAACCAGCCAGTCCTTGGAGTATTTCCATAGGAAGCAGCCCTCCCATTCCGGGCAGGCTCCCTGCAGCAGCACCCCAGGCTGTGGAGGGTGGGTGGCAGTGCCAGGGGGGCTCTGGGCTGTGCCCAACCCCGGGCAGGGCAGCAGGGCAGGGAGGGCTGCTCGTTGTGGAGTCAGTGATTCACAGCTGTGACTCACAGCCCCATCCTATAGCCGTGGAAGGCAGCCAGGTCTGGCCATCAGCTGTGTGCATTCTCCTCTGTGAGAAGTTATTTTTGGATGTTTTTAGATTACAGCCCTTGGGTTTTTTTTTTCTGTGCCTCTGAATTCTGGATGATTGCGCTGCAAGTAATTGAGACACTTGAATTTCCTGCTTAGAGAAGTGAGTTCAATGCCCTTTTTTTTTTTTTTTTTTTTTTTTTCTTTTGCAATGCTAAGGCATTTCTAAAATAGCTTTTTCTTCGTGGCGTCATGAGGAGGAGCAGGCACACAGCTTTGGGGCTCTTTGTGCAAAATTTGGGAACACTGGCTGCAGTAAGGGTGAAAAAAAGGACATGGGTGTCAGGCTGAACATGAATCACCAGTGCACCCTTGCTGTGGTGGAGACTGACTGCTTTTACTGGTCAGGTTGTAGCCAGCAGGACAAGAAGTTGCTCTCAATTCTCCTGTGGCACCCACAGATCCACACCTGGAGCTCTGTGCCCAATTTTGGGCTCCTCACTGCAACAAAAGCAGGGCCACCAAAGTGATCTGAGCACTGGAGCCCAGGGCAGGGTGGGAGAGGCTGGGGGAGCTCCTTGTGCTTGGAAGGTGGCACAAGGAGCACTGCAGCACCCTTAGGGACCCTTCCAGCCCACACCATTGTAGGATTCTGTGATTTGTGCCCCTCCTGCAGTCTGACTTTGGGATCCCACAGGGAATTAAGGGGAGGTAGGGCTTTGGGTGCCCTCCAAAGTGGAGGGGCTGGTGAGGCTCATGCCAGGAGTTCACGTGCTCATCCCTCAGTAAAACCACAAGGAAGGAAAAGGGTCTGAAGTGCTGCCCAGGCTGAGCTGGCTGGTGATGCAGAGCCCTCCTTCCCTGGGACACACAGCTCTAGAGCAAGAGCTCAGAACAGCCTGAGCAAGATCCACATCTCTTGGTAGAGCCACCCCCCTCGGGAGGGTTGGACTGCGCCACTCAGCCTCCTCCCAGACCCCTCAGCCCTCCCTTTCCAAGCCATCCCTGGTGCCCAGGGGTGCCAGCTCTGCTGCCTGTGCCTTCATGCAGCCCTGGGGCCAGGGGCTGGGGAGCTCAGGGAGTCCTGGTGTAGGTGAATCTCCCGAGCACAGGGTGAGCCTTTCCTTCCTGCATTCCCACTGCTGCAGGACACAGAGGCTTCGGCAGGAGACAGGAGGAACGTCTGGTCTGTACGGGGAGCCTGAAGGAGGCGTGGAAGAGGAGGGGAGAGTCTTTTGGGAGGTGGAAAATGTGATGCTGGCACTGCCACATCAAAGACAGAGTGGAACCTGAGCCTCTGATTTCACAGCAGAGTTCAAACCACTGGAATACCACACTTTAAAAAACCCCTCCAAATGTATTTGGTATTCATTGTGCTTTCTCTCCCCCCCATCTCTGGGTACCACCATCATGTCAGGGCAGCTCCCAGAGGCAGGATCAGCGGCTGGGAGGCTCAGGGATGGTTCTGAGCAGCTTTCCTGAAGCCCTGAAAAACCTGGGAACCTCATCTTGCATCCGGGTGTGGGGCAGGAGCTGCTGGGGTTAACGGGAGCCTGAATGGGCTGCGGTTTGCAGCGGAGTTCAGGTTCCTAAGTCCTTTATTGGATCTAGCCCGGGGCTCTATTCCCAGCCTGGTTGTGACATTAACAGGTCACTGCAGCCCCAGGGCTGTCCCCACCTTGTCCTGGCATGGGGCGGGCAGGGGAGTCTCGGCACACCCACCACGGGGGAACCAAGCTGGGAGGGGAGCACGCCTCACTTCTGGCTTTTCAAACCATGCCAGGACCCCCGGCATGCAGGAGGGCTGGAAATGGTGCCCAGCATGGCCCAGGATATGCAGGGATTTCAGAATGCTGTCCCCTGGGTCCTGCCGGGGCAGCCTCTGCTCCATTAGTGCTCATTTGCATCCCCTAAAGATTAACTGGTGTGAGAGCAGCGCCCTGTGCCCCGCTGGGCATGGCTCAGGCACGGGACACAGAAGGGGAAGTGTTGGGGAAGGTGAAACAGGAAAGCCTTATAAATATGATTGCCTGGCAAAAGATTTTGAGAATATAGAAACTGTAAGTGAGATTGAAATGAAAGCAAGCTTTGAGATCCCTCAGTTACTGAACAACTGGAAAACAATGGCGTGGCCAGCTGAGGGTAATCCCCTTTTGATGGAACAACACCCTCTGCCTGCAGACAGGCCCAAGGGTCAGAGCAGACCCTACAGCTTGGCAGAAGGGCCCAAAGAGGAGTTTTTAGGGTTTAAAATGTAACACAGTGTGGTAATGTAATGATTCTTATAGGCTGTATGGAAATGCTGTAGGATTTGTATCTTGTACTAGATTGGTTAGTGAGAATTAGAACATTCAACACAGAAGAAGATTTATTGTATTGGAACGGGAACCTGGCTCTCTTACCCCTTTTACTCTCTCACCCTCTCATCCTCTCTCCCCCTCTCCTCTCCCAGCCTGCTCTGAGCTGTGGCTGGCAGCTCCCAGCAGGGCCCTGCACCCAGGCCCTTTGCAATAAACCCCAAATTCCTGACTTGGCTGCAGAGATCTCTCATCTCCATCCATCCTGACCGTGCTACCCCCCGACACTCCTACAGGAGGAACGGTCCTGGGGTCCTGGCTCGGGTCCTGCACATCTTTGGACGAGTTGCTTAAGACCAGATTTTGTGCAGAGCACCTGGGAGAGTCTGCACAGCATCCTTACAGATAGATACTGTGTTTCAAAGGCAGTTTGAACTTATATTCAGAATTCCAGAATGGTTTGGGTTGGAAAGGACCTCACAGACCATCCCATCCCACCCCTGCCATGGCAGGGACACCTCCCACCATCCCAGGGTGCTCCAGGCCCCAATTTCCAGCCTGGCCTTGGGCACTGCCAGGGATCCAGGGGCAGCCCCAGCTGCTCTGGGCACCCTGTGCCAGGGGCAGGATTTCACAGGGATGCTGAAAGCTCAAGAGCATTCAAGGCTTCTCTCCTTACAGGGCTTTGGTGCAGCTACAAGGTCACTGTGGCAGGTACAACCTTCACGAGCAGCGCCTGTGGGTCCATCCCCATTCCAAAATGCCCATATTGAGCCTGGTCCGTGTGTGAGGGCACAGGTGGAGGGGGCACTCAGGCAGGGGATGCTCAGCAGGGCGTGAGGAGCCCATCTGGTGCCCACGGAGCTGGCACCGGCCGTGCCCGCGCTGGCAGGGGCAGCGTGCAGGGGGCTGAGTGCTCGGGCACAGGGGGGGCACAGGGACACCCCAGGGCAGGGCTGGGCAGGAGCTCAGGGGCTGGGCAGGGATTCAGGGGATGGGCAGGATGCTGAGATCTCAGCTGGGCTTCAGGATCTGAGCAGGCTGTTGGGGGCTGAGCAGTGTTGGGGTCTGAACAAGGTATTGGGGTCTGAACAAGGCATTGGGCTCTGAGCAGGGTTTTGGGGTCTGAACAGGGTGTTGGGGTCTGATCAGTGCTGGGGTGTAAGGTTTTGGGGTCTGAGCAGGCTATTGGGATCTGAGCAGGTTTTGGTGTCTGAGCAGGGTTTTGGGGTCTGAGCAAGGCATTGGGGTCTGAGCAGGGCATTGGGGTCTGAGCAGGGCATTGGGGTCTGAGCAGGGTGTTGGGGTCTGAGCAGTGTTGGGGTGTAAGGTTTTGGGGTCTGAGCAGGGTTTTGGGGTCTGAGCAGCTCCTGGGTACAAGGGCTGGGAGCACAGGGGTGGAGGAGGCACCTCCATGCCTTGTAGCCTGGTGATTTGAACACTTTCAATGGGGTAAGGTCCTTTCATGGGAAGGGCTTTCCAACCCCACATCCTCCTCTACCTCACTTCAGGAGAGCTCCCAGGGCTGCCCTCATCCCAAGGGAGCCAGTGCACAGCCAAGGGGTAAATCCTGGCATTCCAAGGGGTAAATCCTGACATTCCAAGGGGTAAATCCTGGCATTCCAAGGGGTAAATCCTGGCATTCCAACAGATGGAAAGGGCTGTGGGTGGTCAGAGCAGGGTCTGGGAGAGGAGACAATGCTGATCTGAGTGGTGGGGTCATTCAGGGACAGAGCAGAGGGGACCCCAGGAAGCTGGTGAGGTGTTTAGGAAGTGTGGGGGCTCTGGAGGGGCTCTGGGAGCACAGCCCTGAGCAGTGAGCAGTGGCTGAGCACAGCTGACACCTGGCACACATGAAAGCCAGGCTTGTTAGCCTGCACAGAGTGCTGATTGTAGCCTTGGCCACAAAACCTCCTCAGCCAAAGTCTGTCAGCATCCCCTGAGCTCCCCCAGGCTGATCTGTGGTGCTCAGCACCCCCAGCAGCCAAGGGCAGCCAAGGCAGATGCTCAGATGCTCCCTGCTCTCCTCTCCCTGCTGCTCCAGCCTCCCCAGGACTGAGCTTGGACTCTTTTCAGAGCAGATTCTGTGGTGCCAGGCAGCTGCTCTGTGATGACCCAAGTTCCCAGCACACTGTGGGGTTTTCTCACCCTCCATCACATGAATGAAGCTGCAGAATGCAGGGTTGTAACCTCAAAAAGCTTGAGAGGTGCATCCACTCACAAAAGGGCAGAGGACTTGGTCCTGCAAGGGTGGATGTGCACCTCTGGGGCTTTGGGACTGCAGTGTTTATGATTTTACACTAATTTTGGCAATGGATGGCATTATATCCTATGGCAGGGGGTTGGAAATAGATCATGTTTCTAACCCAGACCATTCTGTGATTCCACACTGGTGGGGTTTGGAGGAGATCAGAGGCTTGGCTGTGGCCTCTGAGGGCAGCAGGAGTTAGGAAGGTGTTGCTGGATGCACCATGGAGTCCCCAAAGTGCCTTTGGTGGTTATTCTTCAATAGGGTGAGGGATGGACACTCTGCAAGGGTCCTGGCCCCTGAGGGCTGTTTATGGGAGGATGTAAAGCATGCACTGCTCCAGCCCACTGCTCCTGACTGAACTGGAGTAACTTGCTGTTTCTTTTCTTTTCCCACAGCTCCCAGAATGGAGAGGAAGCTGGAGCCTGGCCCAACAACCAGTTTGACACAGAGATGCTCCAAGCCATGATCCTGGCTTCAGCCAATGGTTGGTGTCCATCACTCCTGGGAAAAGCCTGACTCCTGCTCTGGGGGGCCCCTGGGGTCATGGTGATAGAGGAGATCCTGTGGGAATTGATTTAGCTGGGTTAGCCTGCAAAGGTTCTGCTGCAACAGATCCCAAAGCTGGTGGAAAAGCACTGCTGTCCCTGCAGAGAGGGGTCAGGAGGGATCCAGAGGGAAAATAAATTATGTCCCTGCAGAGAGGGGTCAGGAGGGATCCAGAGGGAAAAGCCCTGCTGTCCATGCAGAGTGAGGGGTCAGGAAGGATCTAGGTGGAAAATTACTGATTTCCCTACAGAGAGAGGGGTCAGGAGGGATCCAGAGGGAAAAGCCCTGCTATCCCTGCAGACAGGGGTCAGGAGGGATCCAGAGGGAAAATAAATTATGTCCCTGCAGAGAGAGGGGTCAGGAAGGATCCAGGTGGAAAATTATGGATCTCTCTGCAGAGAGAGGGGTCAGGAGGGATCCAGAGGGAAAAGCACTGATATCCTTGCAGAGAGAGGGGTCAGGAAGGATCTAGGTGGAAAATTACTGATTTCCCTACAGAGAGAGGGGTCAGGAAGGATCCAGGCAGAGGAGATACCTGATTCCTGTACACAGGGACGCTTCTTCCACCCAAACTCTTTGCTTTGTACTGAAACAACACCACCTGGCTGTGCTGGGGTTGTGTGACATGGAAGAACCAGTGTGGTGATGATGTTTTATAGACTGCTTGGTTCCAGAAAGTCACAGTAAATTAAACTTGCTGTGAGGTGAGGAGGAGGGAAGGCTGGAAGTTGTGTGTGGCTGGAGGCTGGACCAAGGGAACCAGGGAATGCCTGACCCAGTATTCCCAACAAACCTTGTGTGCAGAGGAGCTCCCTGAGCCCCTCTGCTGAGCCATGGGCTCACCAAGCTTTCCTCCCCTGGCTGCTGCTGCCTCCTTGCAGTTGTATTCACAGGAAGGTGGTTTGGGGTCGTTTGGGGTTGGTTTGTTCTGGTTTATGGCTGTGCAGAAGCCTTGGGCAGGGAGGGATGTTCCCACGCAGCCACAGTCTCCGTGGCTTTGTGTAAAACCAGGACAATTACCATTCTGTGCAGCACTATGGATAAAGAGCCTGCTTTTCATAGAGCCTTTATTTATAAATACCTTCAAGTCTTTTCCCCCCCTTGATATAAAAATAGAAGCACGGCCATAAAACCCTGTGCAAAATGCTTAGGATGTTTCCTTTGAGCTGTTGGGAGGGAAGGAATCTGAGGGAGGAGGAATGGCTTTGGTGTTGCTTTCTTGGAAAGCTGCTGCAGCTGAGCTTTGCTGCTCTGCAGACACCAGGAGACAGCTGCCGGGCTGGGGAGGGGGACCAGGGCTGGGGCAAGGGACTTGTTTACACTCCAGAGAAAGAAACAATGTGAAAATGTGTCTTTGCTCTGAAAAACGACCGCGGAAAAACAGCCCTTGGGGTTGCATGTGGTTATCATCACCCAGTGTCTCCAGATCCGGTTTCCTTGCTGGTAAATCAAGCTGTTCTTCTGGCTGCTGCTCCAGCAATCCCCAGGATCAGAGCTAAGCGGGTCCCTTCCAGGTTAAGCACCGACTTTGGTGGAGCCCCGGGCCCTATTGCAGCAAATCTCCCCAATCCACAGCCCCAGCCTCTCCCAGCGCTCGGGTGTGCCCAGGGGGGTGACGGAAATCAAATCCCTCCTGCAGATAATGGCTGTGCCTCATCCGTCCATCCTGCTCGGGCCCTTTGTGTGCTGGATGTGTGCATGGGGACCCAGCAGCAGTTTTTTCCCCCAGCACAGCGTTTTCGTGTCACCCTTGCTCCCTGTCCCCCCTTCTGCTGTCGCTTTAAGCCAATAGTGTTGATTGGAGCAGGCTTTGATTAGGGGCAGCGCTAATTGCCCATTAAGCTTTGTGTTACCCATCCCTGGGTGTGATTCCCTGGCTATTTAAATAATCCTTACGTTGCACTGTCACCCACTGAGCTCAGTTTGAGCTCCGGGGTGACACGTGGGTCACAGCGATGCCTCGGATGCATCCTCACCCTGGCCCAGGGGTTTTCCTTGGCTTCAGCAGGAGGCAGTGCTGGCCATGCCAGGCCAAGCCTGCACCATCCAGTCCTTTGAGGATTAAATCCCTTCCCCAATGGTTCAATTAGCATCACAGAGTATCTGGGGACCTGATTTTCCCCCCAGGGCTGTGACCTTGCTGTAGGGCTCTGCCTCCCTTCCCAGCCATCCTTCCTCTGGACCTTCCTGCCTTGCAGCTGGGAACAGGATGAAAAACCAGTTTGGAGCGATCTGAATGGGCCGAGGCAGCTGCTGGGACAGCCCAAGGAGCACAGATGCTCCAGGACCCCAGACTCTCAAGGACAGACATCCTGTCCTTAAAATACTCTGGCTCCAGGGAGAATTTAGAGAGGTGCCATGGGATGGTGGGAGAGCAGAAAGGGGAGGTCCTTGTGCCCCCAGGCAGGGGCAGACACGCTATATTGGGTCCCCTGAAAGCCCCACCAGCAGCTGCAGCAACAGCTGCTCTGGGGCTGCCCCGGCCTCCTCTCTGCCCCGGGGGCGATGCAGCCACTCGTGGTTATTTTTGCCAGAGCCCAAATTCTTGTTTTCCTCCTCAGGACCGTTTGGGATAATGACAGGCTGCTGGTAGAGGCTGAGCATGACCTCTCCAGCAACGAGAGCTCAAGAGCTTTGCTTGGCAAGAGCACCTCGGTGCCCATTTATAACCTTCCATTGTTCCTGTTCTCCTTTTCAGCCTTGATGTCAGTGTTACCTAGAAACAGCCGGTCACCCTTACCCATGGCAGGCTGAGAACTTCACCAGTGCCTTTTTCTCCCTGCTGGAAGCTGTGCTGAGACTGCAGTTAATTCATGGGGACTTGGGTGGTGCTGGCACCCCCAGCCCTTCGCTGCTCCGAGCCCTGGGGTGGCCCCAGAGGGACTCAGGGCAGCAAAACCCAGGGAGGAGAAGGTGCCCGAGCGCACCCAGCCTCTCACTGGGCTGGCTCCAGCTGGGACAGCCCAGAAAAAACAATTCTCCCGTGGCTGGAGGCTGTAGTGTGTCAGAGTTGAGATGGAGACAATCCAAAGCAACACACTCCATTTTCAGAAGGCTTCAGACCTGTTTTTATTACAGCATGCATGCTTTTTATACATTCTTACAAAAAGTTTGCATTTTACTCACTGGTCATGAGAGGCAAACAAAGTGCTCATTGGAACAGGCAGTTGCAGGTTTCTCTTATTTCTCCTTCTTTCTTTCTTGGTTTGTGTGTCAGTGACCTTGGTAGGAAATTCTTTCAGGGGTAAACATGGATCCTCTTCTCAAACTTTTCTCTGGCTCACAGAAGTTGTTGTAAAACCTCTTCACAGTAGTGCACCTGCACATCTCCAGTGATCCCACACTATGGGGGTCATTTCTAACACCTCCATGGGTGTGCCCTTCAGGTGGTTGTTAATGAAATATTCTGCTGCTGAGGCGAGTGAGGATTAGCAATAAATATCACTAATTACAGATGCATCCCCCCAGCACAAGGTCCTGCAAGCCCTGTTGGGTCTGGACCCCATTTCATGGAGACTATGGAAGAATTCTGCTGTGGGGAATGCTTCCAGAGCAGGAAGTGAAAGGCATTTCCCTGTTTGCACCCCCCAGCCCTGCCCCAGTGCACAATATCACTCTTGTTTTCAGCCTCGCTGTGTTTTCCTCCCTGCCCGCTCCAACAGAGCAGCTGCAACTTCTCAAACTGCAGTTGCTTCATCCTTCCGACCCCTGCAAGGGGAATGTGTACACAGCCGTATTTCAGGGGATGCTGGGATGTGCTCCAGCTTTTTGTCCAGCTTTCTGGCTGGCTCAGCCACCTCCATCTGCTCAGGGGAAAGCAGAGGCAGCACAGAGCGGGTCTGGAGTGAGGAGAAACACGAGGGGACCCAGCCCACCACCTCTGCTCGTTGTTTTTCTTTGTTCGCACAATCTCTCTGCCTCTGGAAGGAGGGAGCAGCACCCCTGGGCTCTGCCTTGGACCCTTTGGGTGCCCTGGCTGGCTGTCCCCATCCTTCAGGAGAGCCTGGCCCCAGCCATGAGCACGAGGCAGTTAAGGGCTGAGATGGGAGCCACAGTCTCAGGCAAAGGCTGAATTTCAGCAAACCATTTCAGAAAGATCCCACCCTGAGCCGCGCAGAGGCAGCTGCACTGGAGCAGATCGTGCAGCAGCTCATGGCAAGAGCATCACTCATTCCTGCCATCCCCCCGTGCTCGTTCTCCCCCTGCCCCCGTGCATTCCCCCGTCTCCATCTGGTCTCCAGCATCCCGGGGGGCCCCGTGCCCCTCCCCACTGCTCGCTCCGTGCTGGAGCTTTGCATAGCGACAGGAATGAATTCGCCTTCTCCTCCCCCTGCTCCCCGATCTGGACCATCAGACACGCTCTGGCATTGATTTCCTCCGCGCTCGGCTTCCTAGAGCCATTTTGTGGTATTGCAGGGGAGGCGTTCTCTTTCTCCTCTCCCGTGTCCCGCTCCCTGAATAAACCTGGCTGCAGAAAAATACCGCGGGCAGGGTTTTAAATGCGGCGGAAAAATAAATAAATATTGGATTTCCTTTAATGCATCGCTAATGGTGTGACTGCACAGTATGTTTGTAATGGGCAGTTTCGGGGGGGTTCTGTGCCAGGCTGCCCTGTGGGGAGCTGAAAGGTGATGTTGTTTTGGGTTTGACACCCTGTAGGGCTGCTGAGGTTTGGGGTGGGGGTCTCCAGCTGCCTTTAACATCCTGCCCTTCTCTTTCCCCCCTTGCCCGGTGCTCCCCACAGAAGCTGCTGACGGTAACTCGACCCTGGGCGGCGGCAATGGCACCATGGGGCTGAGCGCCCGCTACGGCCCGCAGTTCACCCTGCAGCACGTCCCCGACTACCGGCAGAACGTGTACATCCCGGGCAGCAACGCCACGCTCACCAACGCCGCCGGCAAGCGCGACGCCAAGAACGCCGCCCCCGCCGCGGGCAACAAGAAGAAATCCGGGAAGAAGGAGAAGAAGTAGTGAAGAAGAAAAAGGAGACCTTAGAGCTACAGGGCAGCCGGCTCCAGCACTCCCCCAAAACCACAGCCCAGGCCGGAGGACGAATGTGAATTTTGGTTTTTTTTGTGGTGCAAAAGTAGGAAATGCTGCGAATGTATCTCGTCATCATCAGGGCTGAGAGCAGGGGCTCGCTGCTCTCAGGTCTCATGATGAAAACCAATCCGGAATCCAAACCCAACACAAACAAGTGCCCTGTGAATAATGTTTTATACAATCCCTCGGGTATTAGAATATGCAAGGGCGGAAGGTCTTTTGCCATGTCTTTGGATCCAATTTGCTCCCAGGTAGTCCAAGAAAGGCACAAGGCTTGTGCTCGGCTTTGCCCAGTGTAAATAATTTTAATGTGGATCTTTTAATTTATAGCCCTTCAGCTATTTTTTGGAAAGGAAAAGGAAGTTCTTAGCTTAGAGCCCTCGCTCCAGTTCTTTGCTGTTAAATTTTCCATTCGTAAAATTCACCCCCAGTCAACGATAGCGATGGATTTTGGAATTTGGAAGTTGGTAGGGAGTGCTTCAGTTCCTGCTTACCTGTCATCTGAGAAAAAATTTAAAAAAGTGTTTATATTGCATGAGTCAAAGGGAATATGGCAAAGCTGCATCCTAAGCATTTTTAATTTTTTTTTTAAGTGTAACCACTAATGGCCTGAAATATGATAAAGAAAAAGCCCTCCAGCTGTGTGAGAGTCAGGGAATTCCATGAGGAGCATGCTGAGGTGTGCGGCAGCTGCCCCGGCGGTTCTAGGGGTCTCCGAAGAGCAGACACATCTCAAACCTTCTTTGCAGTAAATATTTATATGTACAGTCGATGTTCTTATGGAATTAAGGCTAAGAGAGCCTCGCTCCCCGCGGCCAGGCCTGGCCAGGTCCCTGCCCAGGGGACACGGGGACGAGGTTTCACTGTCTGCACACGGTGTCTGCATGCACGTCCCTCTCCTCACACCTGCACTAGCGCCGTAGCTCCACGGACCCGCACAGTCCTCGCATGCCCACGTGGTGTGAACGCGCCGGCAGCCGCCCGGGCTGCCCTGGGGAAGGGGTGGGATGGGGTGGGATGGCTCAGGCGGGCTGGGGAAACTCAATATTGCTTCTAGTTCGGGCCCCAAAGGCTCTTTGGGGTGGTCGGGCGGTTCTTGGGGGTCTCGCCCAATGGGTGGGATCCGCGGAGCTGCCGGTGCATGGCTTTGGTGCAGAGTTGGTGGCTGAGTAAGTGATGGTTGTTTTGGTGGTGTTTGGGGACCAGATCTAGACAAGGGACCCAAGAGCAGGGGGTGATGCTGCAAAACGGGGGGCAGTGACTGGGGGAGTGGCACACGGGGCCGTGCGGGGCCAGCCCAGAGGAGGAGGTGATGCTCCCGCTGGCTTTGGGCTTCGTATCCTGCAAGGAGAATGGAAGGATGAGGATCAGAGTTTCTCCATGTGCCCATCACCAAAGCACCAGGCCAGCTTCCCATAGCAAAGCAGCTCTGAGCCCCCAGAGAGGCAGATGGGGGCTTTGTGTAGCCAGAGCCAGGGGAGGAGCTGTGGGGTGGCCGGGAAGGGGCCACACCGAGTTTCCCAGGGGGGTTTGTGTTGTTTTTTTTTCCTTTTTTAATCACTAACACGTAACTCACCCAAGCAGATCCAACCCTTTCAGCCAGGCTCTCCCCACCCCTGCCCCCTTCCCAAGCAGGGCAGCAGGAGCATCCTCCGTGTTCCATCCAGATCCAGCCACCTCCGGCGCTGGCTGCACTGGGAGCGGTTCCCACCCTGTCCCCTGCAGCTGCCACCTGCCCCCCTTCTAGAAATGCTGTAGCTGAATCGTAGTCTTTATATTTTCTTTTTAATCTGCAATCTGAGGTAGCGTAGTGAGTGTCGTGTATTTAGTGGCGTGTTATTTTTAATTGCAGTAACTAACTTGTGGACATCAGTATTTTCAATTTTCTCTGTATCTTCTTTCCGTGTGGTCTGTGCTCCGAGTGTGCGTGAAATGAAACACGTTTGCCCTTTCAATGTGTCTAATATTGAATTATACTTATATATTATATATATGCTTATATCCTTCTTATACCCATATAGACCAACGTCGATGTGTTACACGCAAGTTTTATACTCTAATATTTATATTGCTTTTTTTCTTTGGGAAAAAAAAATAATAAAATGGTTTCTTCTGAATGGATGGTGTTTATTCTGGTGGGAAAAGGGAGGCACAGGTGGGGTCTGGCTGATTGATGGCCCTGGCTCCAGCAGTGGGGATGCTCTGGTGGCAGCCCCATCCTCTGGTCACCCAGGCCTTTGAGTGGAGGGTGATCTGGCTGTGGATCGTGACTGAGGACATGATGGGGTTGATAGTTGCAGCCCCAAGAGGCTCCAGCTGCCCCTCTCCATCACTGGTCACTGTTGCCCAGTCCTGGAGGATCTGGAGAACCAGACCCAGCTGGCATTCCATCACCCGTCCCCATCACCAGCAGGAATCCACTCTCCTTTCTCCAGCCCTGGTCAGATTTGCTTTCCAGATCTCCCCTCTGTGCCCTTGGGGACAGTGGGTGGGAGGGCAGTCAGATATTGTCACTGGAGCTCCCTGGCCAAGACAATCCTCCCACCCTCCCCCTCCAGGGGTCCAACACAGGCTCAGGAAAAACATCCCGTGGCTCAGGATGTCGCAACCCTGGAGGAAAAAATAAGCTGCTGCTGGCCAGATGTGAGGGGGAGGGTGGAGGAGGCGGGGGCAGAGCAGTCCCAGGAGACAGACAGACAGACAGACAGAGCTCAGGACTGGGGGCTGGGGCTGCTCCCCTCTGTTAGCAGAGCACAGGAGGTGTGCAGAGTGCAGTCCCCATCCCTGTATCCCATCCATCCCCACCCAGTGTCTCTGTCCAGGTGCAGCTCTGTGGCCCCCACGCTCTGCCCCCCAAACCCCCCAGTTCTGCCCTTTCCCACAGCGAGCACCCCCTGAGCCCCCCTTGCAGACTGACAGACACTGCCCAAATCCCCCGGTGCCCCATAGAGACACCAAACCCCCCTCCAGCTGCACACAGACCCCTGAGAATCCCCGTGCACCTCTCAGAGGGACATCCCTCTCCCCAAATTCCCTTGCACCCCGCAGACCCAGCTCTCCTGCGGGGACAGCCCTGGTCACACACATGAGGGGTGTCTTCCTTTGGGACAGGTGGTCCCAGGCCACAGGGGAGGCCACGGGGGTCAGGGCAGTGCCAGGACAGGGGTTTGCTGCTCTGGGCCCCTGTGACACCGTGGGTGTCCCCAGCCCGAGCTGCTGTCCCTCCCGTGCTCGGTCACCGGGGCTGCATCGGGGACAGCTCCAGGGGGGATCAATCCCATCGACCTGCAGCTATGGGGAGCAGGGCTGAGCACTCCCAGGTGCCACCCACGGGCTGTCCCCAGCACCTGTCACAGCTGAGTGGCTTCATCCCAGGGCACCAGGTGTCACTGCCCGCTTGGCTGCTGATGCCACCGGGTGCCTGAGGGCTGGTGGTGAAGGAACCGGGGATGGTCACACGAGTGGGTCCCCAGGCGGGTGACAGGCACCACGGGCAGGGAACAAAGAGGCTTTGCAGAGCTCCAGGGCTGGGTTTGGCTCAGGAGCCTCCCCGGTGCCCTGAGCCCCGCGGTGTCCCCGTGTCCCAGCTGCGGGTGGCGGTGTCAGGTGTGTGCACTGAGGGGGCACCTCCAGTTCCATTTCATTTCCCTTCTCTCTCGCTGAAATCACCGCAGGGCACGGCGAGAGCCAGGCAGGGGAAGCCGCGAACACAGACCTGGCCAATTAGCGCTGATGAAGGAAACTCGGTCAGCCGCGCTAATTAGCGGGGGCAGGCGGGAGCGGAACGTGCTCAGCGCAGCGTGGCGAGCTGCGGGAATTCCCGAGCTTGGGGAGGCAACGGGAACAGAGCTGGAGTCACAGCCCTGCCAAAAGGGACACAAAGAGAGAGGCAGGACAGAGCCCCCGGGGGCGCTCGGGACGAGGGACATGGCAGGGATGGTGGCATTGCTGGGACATGGCAGGGGTGCTGGCATTGCTGGGACATTAAGGGGATGGTGGCATTGCTTGGACATGGCAGGGATGGTGGCATTGCTGGGACATGGCAGGGGTGGTGGCATTGCTCCCCGGGACAGCGACTTGGCCTGGGGAAGGAGCTCCTGGATGCGGGAGGTGTTTCACTGCAGCCATGCTGGGGACCGAGGGGCTCTGCTGGGGTGGGGCTGGGGGTCCCAGCCTCTGTGCCCGCTGCTGGCTGGGGGGGTGAGGGGCTGTGTGGGGGGTGAGAGCAAACCCAGTTCCAGATGGGCACTGTGCCTGGCCAGGGTATCCATGGGCCAGGGTATCCATGGGCCAGGGGTATCCATGGGCCGGGGTATCCATGGGCCAGGGTATCCATGGGCAAGGGTATCCATGGGTCGGGGTATCCATGGGCCAGGGTATCCATGGGCCAGGGTATCCATGGGCCGGGGTATCCATGGGCCAGGGTATCCATGGGCCAGGGTATCCATGGGCCGGGGTATCCATGGGCCAGGGTATCCATGGGCCGGGGTATCCATGGGCCGGGGTATCCATGGGCCGGGGTATCCATGGGCCGGGGTATCCATGGGCCAGGGTATCCATGGGCCAGGGTATCCATGGGTCAGGGTATCCATGGGCCAGGGTATCCATGGGTCGGGGTATCCATGGGCCAGGGTATCCATGGGCAAGGGTATCCATGGGTCGGGGTATCCATGGGTCGGGGTATCCATGGGCCAGGGTATCCATGGGCCAGGGTATCCATGGGCCAGGGTATCCATGCTGGGCTGCTCTCAGCATCCTTCCACTGCCAGGAGGGGCTCGGATCTTCCTCCACCCTGGTGGAGGCACCTGCACCTTCCTTCCAGCTGCTTCTCCTCTTTCTCCATCTCCTTTCCCCACCACTGGGATTAGCTCAGCACTTCTCCCTCCCCTCCCAGGTACAGCCCTGGTGTGGGACCAGGGAACCTCCACACCCCGCGGGCAGCAGGGCTGGAAGCTCTCGGTGGTGCAGGAACAGGTCACACAGTGGTGGAGACCCCTTTGTTCCCCCTCTGGGGATTGTCCCCAGCTCACTCCCTGCTCCTGGCAGAGCTGGAGCATCCAGATGCCACAGGTAGTGCTGGTCCCACGTCACCAACTTGTGGAGCCCTTGTTTGCAGCAGTTTTGTTTTGTTTTGTGGTTTTTTTTTCCAGCTGACCTTGAAACTGAAACACAAGAGAAAATTAAAAATTAAAAAAAAAAGAAAATAATCGAGCCAAGCCAGCTTTCCACTGGATCTGAGCTGAGCTGACCTGTCACTTGGCCCCAGGGAGGGCTGGGTGGGGAGCTGGAATCTCCATCAGGCTGTGGTCATGGGCCGAGTCCTGTCAGCAGCTCCTCCAGTCATGACTTCACCCAGCGAAGCAGGGAGGTGGAAATCACCAAAAAAGTTGAGTTTTCATGAAGGTCTCCCTCATCCCTTCCTTTGGGGTCCCCAAAGGCACTGGGGAGGTCCCCCTGGGTGTGACACAGACCCTGGGAGCTGGAGGCTGCTCAGAGCAGAAGGTGCCCCTGGAGCTGGTGGCCGCGGGGGCTTCTCCTGCCAGAACTGCCTCAGCAGGGAGGGCAGCCAGTGCCATCCAAAAGCACTTGGAAATCCGAGTATTTGGGATAAAAATATCCAGAAGGGAACCACGGGGGCAGTGGGTGCAAAAGGCCAGGTGAGGAGAGGGGATATCCATAGCGGGGGGTGTGGTGGGAAATGCTCCCCCAGCCCTCCATGACTCCCCTGGGGTTTTATTGCCCCTGACACAGCTGGCTCCTCTCACACCTCACATCCCTCCCCGTGGGGGAAACGAGAGGTGTTTCACCATCCTCCACATCCCTTCCTGCTCCCTAAATCCACTTCCTGCCGCTGGGATTTATTATTATTTATAACAATAACAAAGCGTGCGTAGATGGAATGAAATTTTCCTTTTGCTGACTGAAGCCTCGTGACCGCGGGGAAGGAGAGGGGGGAGGGAGGGCCGGGCTGGCCCTTGGCCGCCCCCTTTGGGACTCGGGGCTGCCAAGGGCTCATCCATCACGGGAAGGGGCAGGAGCAGCCTGCCTGACGAAATGGGATGTGCTGGGATTTTGCCCTTTTGCAGCCCGTGTGACCCGCTGGTGGCCTCCCCATGAGCTGCTGGGAGAACAATCTGTCTGTCTGTCTGTCCGTCCTGTGGGACAGAGCCCTTGTCCCAGCCGTGCTGGTGGCCGGGTGCCCGAGGAGATCAGTCCCAGGGAAGCAGCCAGAGCCGGAGGTCGCGGGGCTGGGAGAGGGGAGGGCAGGAGGGCAGTGCCAGGAGGGGTCAGGGCAGTGCCAGGAGGGGCGAGGGCAGTGCCAGGAGGGGCCAGGGCAGTGCCAGGATGGATGAGGGCAGTGCCAGGAGGGGCGAGGGCAGTGCCAGGAGGGGCGAGGGCAGTGCCAGGAGGGGTCAGAGCAGTGCCAGGAGGGGTCAGGGCAGTGCCAGGAGGGGCGAGGGCAGTGCTGGAGGGGTCAGGGCAAACCAGACAAGGATTCTGGGCACTGCTGCTAGGGCACAGAGTGGCTGGCAGGGCTCAGCTCCAAGGGGATGCCCCTGCGTGTGTCCCCTTCCCCGGGCTCCCACCACACCCTGCTGGAACTCGCTGTGGCCCCTGCAGGGCTGTGGTGGCACTTGCCAATGTCACTGTCACCGAGCCAGCCCTTGTGCCTGTCCCGGGGTCTGCTGCTGCCCCTGCAGGCAGGAACATCGTTCTGCTCCCCCAGAACCCAGGACTGGCCCCCCAAACCATCCCTGGAAGCACCAGGCTGTGTCAATTACCCCAGGGATACCTGCAGCCCCCATTAACCGCAGGGAGCTGGGGCAAAGGCAGAGCTTTGCAAAACCACACCCAAAAAAGGCCAAGAAAAGCCCGAATGCTGCTCTGGCAGGGGCTGCCCGTGCCCAGTGCTGCCTGCCTGCCCCTTCTCCCTTTGGCACATGGCAAAAGCAGCCAGGCCCGGGTTGGGGAGGGGGTTTTGGGCCCCTCTCCCCATGAACGGGCAGCAGTGCTGAGCCAAACCACCCCGAGCTTTTCTGGGGTGCCTGGCAGCAGGAAAGGGAGCAGATCCAGCTGTGCTGGGCTGTGCTCCTCCCGTGGGGACAGGGAGCGGGTGACACAGAGCCCAGCACACCCTGCTGGCCAAGCTTCGGGAGCCACTGCCAGTTTGGGGCTGGGAAGCAGAGACACATCCTGGGGCCCCAGAGGGCTCACACAGTGGGGCTGGGTTTGGGGTTTGGGATTGGACAGGAGCCCTCCTGGGCGAGCTCCAGCCTGGCTGCCACAGGGGAGGGAGAGCAGCCCCTTAAGCCAAGGGCTGCAGGATGAAAAGAGCCCCCCAAGGCACCCCAGCTTCAGGGGGCTTTGGGGAGCAGTGCCCACCCTCCCTCAGTGCCACCTGCAGCCCTGGCCCCAGCGTGTGGGTGCTGAGCCCTGGGGGCTCTGCCATCCTCCCCACCACCCTGAGAGCACCAGGGATGGAATGGGGACACTGCCATCCTCCCCATCACCCCACCAGGGCTGGGGTGGGACCCTGCCATCCTCCCCACCACCCTGAGAGCACCAGGGACAATGGGATGGGGACACTGCCATCCTCCCCATCACCCTGAGACCACCAGGGACAATGGGGATGGGGACCCTGCCATCCTCCCCATCACCCTGAGAGCACCAGGGATGGGATGGGGACCCTGCCATCCTCCCCATCACCCCACCAGGGCTGGGGTGGGACCCTGCCATCCTCCCCATCACCCTGAGAGCACCAGGGCCGGGGTGGGGACCCTGCCATCCTCCCCATGCCCTCCAGACTGTGGGGGCTCTGTGAGCTGCACTGGGGGGCTGGGACTCCCCCCACATAAAGGGAAGAGGAGGAGGAGGGTCCTTGTGCTGCAGGGTGAGATGGGACAGGCGCCAGCGAGGGACAGCGGCCAGGGGGAGCAGAGGGGCAGGAAAAGGGAGACAAAGCTGCTTTGTGCAGGGACAGAAGGGAATGGGGAAGGGGCTCCTGGGTGCCAGGGAGGGCCCAGACAACCCCACCATCCCCACAGAGATAACCCACAGGGGAACAGGAAGAAAATGTGTTTTGTACCATTAATAACTTCCAAAATATTTAAAAACGGTGTTTTCTCATCTCTACCCGATCCTTTTTTTACCTCGTGTTTTAGCTTGTGCTTAAAAGTGTGCTTGTTAGCCCAGCTGTACGTGTAGGGAATTTATAAATCAATGAATATATTGAGGGGGTGTGGAATAAAAAGATGTGGAGCCTGGAGCTCTGCTGGGTGCTGGAGGGGGCTGATGTTGTGAGAGACCAGAGTCCTCCCCCTGCTGCAGCACCCCGGGTGATGGGGGTGTCCCTGCTGAGGCTCCCCCAGCCCCTGCAGAGATTTGGGGTGTCCCCACCCCCTGACTGAGCAGCAGCACCCCCATTGTCTCTCTGAGGCCACCCCAGCCTGGCTCCTCTCCATCCCCCTGCTCCCTGCAGTCAGGCCCAGTGCCAGGTTTAAACAGTTCTTTGGTTTTTTTAAATCCTGGCTTTTTTTCTCCCCCGTTTTCACAGGACACTGTGGGCCTCCCACTCCTCAATTAGCAACTTGTCATTGACGAGCTCATCAAAAGGCTGCTAAAAAAACCCCAAACTGAGATTTGATGCAAACTAGGGCAATAATCAGGTCTCTGGCCTGGATTTTAAATTATCCCAGCAGTCCCTGTGTGTCCATGCCTGTGGGGACCTGCTCCTGAAAGCCTCTTGGAGCCAGGGCTGTTCTGCTGGCCCCACCCCACACCTCTGCAGCAGGGGGGTGGCAAAGGGGGCTGGGGAACAGGCAGGGACGCTTTGGGACACAGACCTGGCTGGAAATTCCTCTGACTGCCCTGGAGGGCTCCAGCCCCTGCCTGGGGGGCTCAGAGACCTTGGCACAGAGCCCAAGACCCCCCTGTGCCTTTGATCTTGACCCGTGGAAAAAATTACCGATCTTTATATGAAGAATTACATGTCAAGAGAGTTTAAGTAGAATAATAGTTTGTCACGGGGTGAAAAATAGATTTTTGAGGGTTTTAGAATGGGGGCTTGGGGTCCCAAGATGGAGGAGTCTTGGCTGTGTCCAGTCTTGCTCCTTCTTCTTCTTCTTCTTGGCCACCATCAGGTGGCCATGCTGGTGGCAGGGAGGGGGGACAGGGCTGCTCCCCACCTCAGGCAGGGGTAAAGGAGGGGTTGGGGTTGTGTTGGTTTTCTACCTTGTGATATTTTACACACTTCTAATCCCATAATCCCAGTGCTATTAATCAATTTTGGAAGCCTCCTCCACAGCCTCAGGTCAAACGCAGAGTTCTCTGGGGGTCAGAGTCTGTCAGCACAGAAAGTCTAAAATTCTCAGCATCCAGAGCTCCAGCAGGGCTGGCCACAAGGAGGGACTGGGCAGCCCGTGGAGCAGCCAGCAGGAGGTGCCAGCAGGGCTTGGGCAGTAGAGCAGCAGCTGCAGGGAGCCCTGGGCGCCGGGGCAGGAGCACAGCCCGGCCTGGGGTGTCCCTGTGCTGCCCTGGCACCAAACCAGTCCCAAGGACAAACCCCCTGTGCCACCAAGCCAGGGCCACGTGCATGAACATTTGTCCTGCCAAAGTGGCCATCTGGGAGAAGGTGTCCTTGGTCCCAGCAGGGCAGCAGGGAGCTGCAGCCTGGCCCAGTTCTGGCTGCTTTGACCTCTAAACTCAGTTGGTGGCTGGGCTGGGGCTCCTCGTGTCACTGCAAGGGCAGGGGGACCCTCTGGGCGTCACCAGGAGGGACACTGCTGTCACAGAGCTGTCACACAGGTCTGCACACCCTCGGGGACAAACAGGCTCCAGTGGAGTGACCTCTGCTGCTGGTTTGTCCCTGGGCAGATCCATTGTGACAAGTGGCTGGACAGGGAGGGTGCCTCCTGTCCTGCCCACTTCCCACCCACCTGGCCTTCAGCCCTGGGGACATTTGGGCAGAGGGGACACCTCCATCCCCCAGAGCCTGTGTCTGGGCTCTGAGACACCACACCTGGTGTGCCAAGGTGGGTTTGTGGGGCAGGGAACAGGATTTCCAGCCTTCCCTGGGGATGTGGTGGCACTGCCCTTACCACAGCTGTGATGTGGGCTCCTCAGCTGCCCCCTCCAGCTTGGATGAGCTCCCTGCAGCTCAGTGCCACAAGGCTCTGGCTTCAGCTCTGCACCAGCAAAGTTAGGATGTGGAGACAAAAATCACAGTTTTGTACCAAAAATCATGTTTATTTCTCCATTTTTTTGTACAGAAAAGCTGTCATGAGAACGCTGTGCTCTCAGAGCATCCCTTTCCCACAGCTGCAAAGCCATGGAGAAAAGGGAGCTGGTACCAGGAAATGCAAACTCCCAGGCAGGGCTCCAGGCTGGCCCAAATTCAGCTCACATGCCCCAATTTCTCTCTCACTTTGAAGCTTTCCAGGGCATTTGGCAGCTCCTGGCTGCCCTGACAGGAGGGTGGCACAGCCCTTGGCCCACGAGGAGCCCTCTCACAGCCCAGGTGCTGGGAAGGCAGCAGGACTGTTGGGTTGAGCTCTTTTTTGACTTAGAGATGGGGCAACTGAGAGGCATTTTAAAAACTTTTACTCTGCTTTTAGTCTCATGTGAAGGGTGAAACAATATAGATGTTATAATTTATATAGAAGTTATAATTTATTTATATATAATTATATATATAATTTATATATATATAATATATATATTTATAATTTATAAAAGTTAACTATTTGCTAATTACAATATATTATAAACATTTCTTGGCCTATCAGCTTTAACTACACCATATTGTAAATGCCTTAAAGCTAATTATCTAAAATTACCCCTCGTGGCTCCTAGTACAATGCATCTTTTATAGTTCTATTTCTCTAAAATATCCAGTCTTATTTGCAAGGCCACCTTTTGAAACTTGTTTCTAGCTCCATTTCTCTCCCAACAATGTCTGTCCTACTCCATGGCATTTCCAAGTCAGCATTTCTTACCTCAAGGTTTGCATACAGATACACACTGTGTGAGCCTTCTGCCAAGTTTGAGAATTTTCTACAAATTAATTTCCCACATTTCTCCCCCTCTCTTGTGCAGAAAAAACTTTGATGGCTTTTCCCATCATTTGTTGAGCACAGTGTAGTACACAAGGCACTATGACTAACATTGTTATTACAACAATCAATGCATATAAACTTTCTGTCAAGCTTTGAGAATTAGCTACAGATTCATTTCCTATACAGGACCAGTGCCTTAATTGTCCTACCCACCCTTCTTGACTCCCTCACCCCGTCCTGAAGGGATGGACGGGGTCAAACTGTGTGTCCAGCGCTCCATCCCACACCCCAGTGCTCCAGGGTTCACCCAGGTTTGAGTGGGACTCCCTGGGCTGTGGCCAGAGGCTGAACCAGAGCAAATCCTGCCCTCTAAACCCAGCATTTCTCTCCCTTTCCCCTTTCCAGCACAGAGCTCCTGTGCAGGAATGCCCCACCTCCTTCTGAGGGCCCATCCTCCTTCAGGCTCTGCTGGATCTGCAGCTCCTGGTGTTGATTACTATTCTCCTTCTCCTTCTCCTTCTCCTTCTCCTTCTCCTTCTCCTTCTCCTTCTCCTTCTCCTTCTCCTTCTCCTTCTCCTTCTCCTTCTCCTTCTCCTTCTCCTTCTCCTTCTTCTCCTTCTCCTTCTTCTCCTTTTTCTCCTTCTCCTTCTTCTTCTCCTTCTCCTTCTTTTCCTTCTTCTTCTTCTTCCGATTATTATTATTATTACCATTATTTTGATACATATTATATATATGTAGATACACATTATATTATTGGCTTTTTGCAAATATTAAAATTGATTTTATATGTGTGTTGTTAAAGTAACTTTGTTATAAAGATATAGTTTTCATTTCTGTTTATTAAGCTCAGTGAAACGGCTGATATCAGTGTGCTGTGTTGAATGCCTGCTGGGATGGGATAACACCCAATGCACACAGGATGAGCACACCTGGACACATCTGCCAACCAGCAGCACTCACTGGCTGAAGGCACAGTGGGCCAGGGCTCAAAAATTGGAGGGGATGAGAATGGACTAAAACCACAGCCAGGGAATGTACGTGCTCTGAAAAGGCAGATCCAAGGAAGAAATGTGCTGAACAGTTCTTGGAACATGTAAACTGCTTTGGGGGAAACGTTTACTGTTCATAAGGGTCTATGAATATGCAAAGGGCTGATGGAATTAAAAGGTATTTCAGGGGTATCCCCGAAGGTGACTTGGTGAAGCGCCAGGATGCACCCGGCTGTAACAACCTTTGCTCTGTGCTCCTTGTCTCCTATTGTCCTTTATTAAACTTTTTACGTGTTCACAGGAGAGTGGCCGTGTTTGTCACGCTGGGATGCAGAGGGACCGCTGGGGGCGGGCAGCGGGGGCTGTGCCCGGCACAAAGAACCGCTCCGAGCGCTGCCCTGCCGGGAGGGGACTGCCAGGGGACAGGGAAGGGACCGGGAGGGGACCGGGAAGGGACAGGAAGGGACAGGGAAATGACCGGGAAGGGACGGGAAGGGACAGGGAAGGGCCAGGAAGGGACCGGGAAGGGACCGGGAGGGGACAGGAATGCCCCCAGTGCTATGGAAAAATGGAATTATTGCTGTTGAGCTCTTACTCAATCTGCTCCACTGGAAGTGTCCCTGCCCATGGTGGGGGGTTGGGACAAGGGGAGATGTAAGGTTCCCCCCAACCCAAACCTTTCTGTGATTCTATGAGAAGTGCATTAAAATTAAACTTCAAAGGCTCTGTGTGACCCCAGGAGGGACCAGTGCTCCCAGCAGCGCTCTGGTGTGCAAAGGTTCCTGAAGGAAATGCTGACCCCAGCCATGTCCCCAGACCCTGCCACACCTGTGCTGGCTCTCCCAGACCAGAAGGTGCCAATGCCTTCTCTCCACTCCAGTCACCCTCTTTCCTTCTCCACCTTCCCAAGGCCCCAGCTCTTACCCGGGCTGGGATCAGCCTGGCTCCTCCTGCAGGGATGTGACAGCAGCCAGGCTCTGTGCCAGCCCCAGGGGATGCTGGGCTGTTACAGATCCCTCCATTGCCTCTTAGAACAAGAAAAGAACTCAAACATGTAACGGACAGGCTGGGGCAGAGCTGTTCCCACTGATAACTCCACCAGGAGCCAGAACCCTGCAGGACCAGGCCTGGGGTGCCTGGCTGTGACCCCAGCACAGAGTGATGTGTAGGGATGGCTGTGGCTTTACTCTGTCCCTGCCTTTGTGCCCAGGCTGCTCCACCACCAGCACCTCAGATGATGTTCCTTCCCTTGACTGAAGCCTTTGATCCTTCAGCTGTCAGCAGGGACAGACCCAAATGGGACAGTGTTGGGGAAGGTGAAACAGGAAAGCCTTATAAATATGATTGTCTGGCAAAAGATGTTGAGAATATAGAAACTATAAGTGAGATTGACATGAAAGCAAGCTTTGAGATCCCTCAGTTACTGAACAACTGGAAAACAATGATGTGGCTGGACTGAAGGTAATCCCCTTTGGATGGAACAACACCCTCTGCCTGCAGACAGCTCCAAGGGTCAGAGCAGACCCTACAGCTTGGCAGAAGGGGCCCAAAGAGGAGTTTTTAGGGTTTAAAATGTAACCCAGTGTGGTAATGTAATGATTCTTATAGGCTGTATGTAAATGCTGTAGGATTTGTATCTTGGACTAGATTGGTTAGTGAGAATGAGAACATTCAACACAGAAGAAGATTTATTGTATTGGAACAGGAATTTGGCTCTCTTACCTTTTTTACTCCCTTACACTCTCACCCTTTTGCTCTCTTACCCTCTCATCCTCTCCACCCCTGCTCTGAGCTGTGGCTGGCAGCTCCCAGCAGGGCCCTGCACCCAGGCCCTTTGCAATAAACCCCAAATTCCACGACCTGGCTGCAGAGATCTCTCATCTCCATCTGTCCTGACCATCCTACCCCCTGACACTCGTACAGGACAGGAGAGCTGAAACAGCACAAACCCTGCCACAAACAGCCCCAAGAGCCAGAGTGAGGATTAACTACCCTTCACAGCCATGCCCAGGTCCCAGAGTGAATCTTTATTTTACTTACTGAAGGCTCACTTGGGTCCAGCAGCTTTCTGCCTCTTTGCAGGATCAATGTCCAGCTGGTGGGCTCAGGGATGATCCATTTCTTGCCACCTCACTGGCTTTGCTGGCTCTGAAAACAAGGTGAAGGTAAAAACAGAGGGAGGAGCTCAGCCAGGCCAGCTCTGGCACAGACCTTCCCCAGGGGCCACCAGACCTGGGGACATGGGGGAGTCCAGACATTGTCCCCGGGGTCAGTGTCCCAAGTGCCCCACGTTCAGGGCTCAGGCATCCCCTGTTTCCCCTGTCCTGGGCTGAATTTATGGTGCTAGTGCCCCCATTGGTCTATTCAGCCCAGAAATACATTTTGCACGTTTAAGGCTGGTCTGAGAGCAAAGGGGGGAGAGAAGAAGCTCAGTTTGTTATCAGACACTGCTCTCACTCCTCCACATTCCTGCTACTGGACTGTGCTGTCTGTGGATGGACAGACAGCAGGACAGAGCTCTCCTTTGCTCGTAGTTAGTTTTAGCTAGCTGAGGCAGAGAAGTTCCCTGGATTGTGGATTTTCTTTTTCTTGGGACTGTTTAAACCTGCTCTGGAGTGAACACCTGTGCAAACCCAGAGCACTGGGAATATTTCTGTGTCTGCTCTGGGGTGCCCTGACCCCCAGGGCAGCACTGACTTTGACCCTCATTCATGGAGAAAGTTTCCCAGACTTCAAGATAGACTGGAACCCACAAAAGTGTGAAATAGATTATAGAGAGCAGTGTAGGTGTATCACTTGGTGAGATATTGAGGTTCTGGGATTTTTAGTAAGTTGTGGATGGAATCAAGGTGGAAGGCACAGGGTGTTGTCCTGGGTTTCTTCTTCATGCTTCTTCTTCCTCCTTCATGGGTTTGGGTGGCATTTTGTAATTGGGCAGAAAATTCCCATTGCTCTTTGGGATCAGTTATTGGGTTAAAAGGGAAAATAATCCAGGTGTCAGCTCTTAATTGGATAGTTTAGTCTTAAAAAACCTTGTACCAAGAGATTGTTGGCCATTTTGTGCCTTCTAATGAAAAGCTGCTGAACTCACAGTGATGAGACTGATTTACTGATAAGAAATAACAAACCCCTGAGTCTGAACAGGAATTACTGTCTCAAGTGCCTTCAATCCAGACCCAGAGAAACCAATAAACACCCAGAAGAGCACCAGCAGCTCCACCTGTGGCCCACCGGGCCGGGCCTGGGCCAGAGGGACTGATAAGAGACTGATAAGAGACTGAATGAGGTTGCTGTAACCCACGAAAATAAACTTTCTGAGTTTGTAGTCTCTTTTGGAGTGGCAAGAGGTTTTATTGTTTATTTAGTTCATTTTTTTGTGCAGATGAATGCTTTGCCTGTTAAATAAACAGGGTTTTTTCCACTTTTCTCCAAGGAAATATTTTCCTGAACCAGCTGGGGGAGGGGCCCCATGAATCTGCTTTCCAGAGGAACCCTTTGGAGGGTCTCTCCAAAATTCGCCCTAAACCAGGACACACCCCAACCCCTGAGAACCCCAGAGCTGTCAATGGGCAGCACTGTGACCCAAATGGGACTGCAGAGCTCCAGACACAATCTCCTTAGCAGGCCGTGCATCCCCTGTGCATCCCCTGTGCATCCCCTCTGCATTGCCTCTGCCTCCCTGTGCATCCTGTGCATCCCCTGTGCATCCCATGCATTTTCTGTGCATTCCCCGTGCATCCCCTGTGCATCCCCCTGTGCCTCTCGTGCATCCCCTGTCCATCCCATGCATTTTCTGTGCCTCCTATGCATTCTCCGTGCATCCCCTGTGCATTGCCCGTGCATCCTGTGTTCCCTGTGCATTCCCTGAGCATTCCCTGTGCCTCCCGTGCATTTCCTTTGAATGCCCTGTGGGTCCCATTCATTCCCTGTGGACCCCGTGCATCCTGTGCATTCCTTGTGCATTCCCTGTGCATTCCCTGTGCATCCCCTGTGCCTCCCATGCATCCCCTGTGCATTCCCTGTACACTCCATGCATTCCCTGTGCATCCCATGCATTCCTTGCTCATCCCATGCATCCCCTGTGCATCCCCTGTTCCTCTCGTGCCTCCCCGGTTCAGGCGGGCGCTGGGCCGGAGGTTTTTGTCCCAGGCTCTCCCGGGCTGTGCCGGCAGAGGATCAGAGCCCCCTCGCCCCACCCCCGCTCCATTCCCCGGCCTTATCCCGCTAAGCCCAGCCCCGGTGCCCCAATAACCGGACCCAGACAGGGGTTTCTCCCTTTAAGAAGCCTTTGCAGCTTAAAGCCGGAGCTCATCCAGCTCATGACGCCACGCCCGCGGCAGGAACCCCGAATTAGAGCAGCTGCCGGTGCCAGCCGGGTGCCGAGGGCACGGGGTGAGTGCGGCACGGCCCGGCCGCGGGGCTGGCACCGGCAGCGGCACCGGCAGCGCCGCTCCTGCCCGCGGTGCCCCGGGAAAGGCGTTTTTACATCGGGAGGAGGCGGCAGAAGGGAGAGGACCTGCTCGGGAATAGCAGCTGCTGAGTTACTGCTCAGGCGCTGCAGGCGGGAGGATTTAACTCTTCCAGGGCTGAAAATCTGCCCGTGCTGTCCCCCCCAGCTCCTGTGGGATCCCCTCCTCCAAAGGCAGGCACGTGAGAACTGGGCAGGAGGATGCTGTAGGATTTAAAATCCTTTTGGAGACTGCTAAACAACAACCACAAACTGAGCACCCCTCTCTCACCATCTCCATGCCCCGGTGATGCCTCAGGTTTCACCTTTTCTATTTTTCAGATTCTGTGCTGCTTTAGTGTGTGGGTCTGGGCTTCACATTATGCGATGGTGAACTCTGTGCACAGAGCAGGGAGACAAAACAATTCCTTCTCTAGCTGGGCACCAAGGACAAATGATCCAAATCTCAGGCCCAAGAGCACAAACAATGGGGGCTGAAGGGAGAAAAACAAGCAGGGTGGGACTGCATGGGCTAAAGCTGGAATTGGACAATTAATTTCAATATGTAAATGGGGCAGAACTGATTAAAGTGAGAGACCCCGTGAGCAGTTGTGCATTTTGTGACCATTTTGGGTTCACCTGGGGCGTAGCCCTGACTGGGCTCTTGTGCTGCCCAAGGTGGATCCATTGAGGCCTCCTAATAAATCCCTGCTTTATTCTTTAGCTCTGTCCACCCTCTGCTCTAGGCCAGCCTGCACAAGGCATCACTGGAGCATCCCTGACAATTCCCCTCGTCCCTCCTTGGTGCATTTTCTCCCTCTGCAAACGCAGGCAGCTGGAACTGTGGCACAGCGGGCAGGAGATGCCCCCTCTGGGTGTGTCCTGAGCCCTAAAACACAGCAAAGCAAGAGACCCGTGGGGCGTGCACGGCGGGGCTCAGGCAGGAGCGAGCTGTGCAGGGCGGGGCTGTCACACCCGGGTCACGCACAGAGCCTGCCTGGGAGGGACCCACAGCCCCCAAACCTGCACATCTCCCATCCCTCCCCCTTCCAAGCCGTCCCCCCCAGCCGTGGGTATTATTTTGCCTCTGTGTGGGTGCTGCTGCTGGGTCACAGCCCCTGGGCTCTGGCGGCAGCAGGGATGGAGCATTTGGTGAGCGCAGACAACACAGGGAGCATTCAGAGCTGCCAGGCTTTGTGCCTGAGCCGCCGGGGCTGCAGGAAGGGGGGGATGTGGGGTGTCCCCCCAGCTGCCAGCTGGGCTGGGCAGAGCTGGACGGGGCTGAAAGGAAGCCGGAGCCTGCTCTCAATGCCCCGCTTGTCCTCCTGCCCTGCAAACCGCGCTCTGAGCCGGCAGCCCCTGCTCCCCCCGGGCTCTGCTCTCCCACGCTCCCAGTCCCTCTCCTGAGCCCGACAGCTTCTTGCTCCTCCGGGCAGAGCCATCCTCCTCCCACAGCCCGTCTCTCCCCCCGGCTAACCCCCTTCCCACGACAGCATGAACCCGGCAGACTGCTCTTCCCTCCTGCCCTCCTTCCCTCCTCCCTTCCCTCCGCTCCCTGCAGCTCCCTCACGCCCCCACCGACGCTCTCATCTTTCTCAAACGGTGAATTTTCTCACATCCTCCCACCTTTTTATTCCATAAATGTATCCCATTGCTTTTTTTAACCCGGACAAACCGTAAGGATCTGTGACATCCTGTGCAGGGGAGGGCTGGGAAGTGGCAGCTTGGCATTTAAAGGTGCCCCTCCCAGCTTCATTCAGCTCTTCCTTACAACGGGGACACAAACACCTCCGGTTTATCATTTCATATGCCTCCTCCGTGCCCCTTTCCTGAATTAAGCAGCTCCAGGGCTATCCCACTCCCTTTGCTGCCTCCCTCTGCACCTGATCTGGCTCATGAGGTCCCTCCTCAGGCAGCACAGCCAGAGCTGCAGGCAGCACAGCGAAATTAAAACAAAGGGAAAAAAAAAAGCCACTGCTGTGGTTGCTTTTCCTTCCTCTCTTTACCGGGGATTTGTTGATCTCAGAGGGGGCTTTGAGGTTTTAACTACTGCAGACATGACATGGACAGCCCACACATCCGTGTTTTGCTCCAGCTGGAAATTGTTGGCTTGGAGCATCCCTCTGTTCATGGAGTTAGATGAGAAAAGCAGCCAGGGCAGGAAAATCCTTCTGAGATCATAAAATCACAGAATGGTGAAAGGGACCTTAACAATCTCTGTTTGTATGAAAAGTCACACAGAGACATGGAATAGTTTGGGCTGGAAGGGGCTTTAAAGCCCATCCCAGTGTACCTCTGACATGGACAGGGACACCTCCCACTGTCCCAGGCTGCTCCAAGTCCTGTCCAGCCTGGCCTTGGGCACTGCCAGGGATCCAGGGGCAGCCCCAGCTGCTCTGGGCACCCTGTGCCAGGGCCTGCCCACCCTGCCAGGGAAGAATTCCTCATTCCCAATATCCCGTCCATCCCTGCCCTCTGGCAGTGGGAGCCATTCCCTGTGTCCTGTCCCTCCATCCCTTGTCCCCAGTCCCTGTGCAGCTCTCCTGGAGCCCCTTCAGGCCCTGCCAGGGTCTCTAAAATCTCCCTGGTCCCTTCCCTTCCCTTCCCTTCCCTTCCCTTCCCTTCCCTTCCCTTCCCTTCCCTTCCCTTCCCTTCCTTCCTTCCCTTCCCTTCCCTTCTCCCTTCCCTTCCCTTCCCTTCTTCCTTCCCTTCCCTTCCTTCTTCCCTTCCCTTCCCTTCCCTTCCCTTCCCTTCCCTTCTCTTCCCAGCATTGTTGTGGCCCTCTGAGCCCCCAGACATCCAGGTGAGGTCCCTGTGCATCCCTTCACAGTCAGTCTTTTGTTTTTTCCCCACTGGAACATTGTCAGAAATATTGCTGCTACTGCCAGCCTGCCTGCTGTAATTTGTTTCCTGCCTTTTAGCCAGCTCAATACCTGGCTGAAGCCACACAGGAACCTCCCCTCTCCTCCCACAGGAACTCAGCTTCAAGAGACCCCTTTGGAAATTCAGGTGGGTTTATCAGCCTGCCATCAGCAGCAGGACAGGCAAACCCCAGAGTTACTGAGCATTAATAGCATTTTGGGCAATGAGTATTTATGGCTTGGCCAAGGGATTGCTGGGCTGGAGCCCCTGCCCAAAGATGCTTCATCCTCACCAGATCTGCTCTGAGACTGCAGTGGCTTTGGACAGGACTGACAAACATTTCAGGAAGACTCAGAAATTTCTGCCTCTACCTACAATATACAGATTTTTTTCCCAGCATGGTTTTGTCAGTGGCAAAGCTGCAACCTGCCCTGCTGCCCTGGCTCTGCTTGGGGTTAGAGAGGAACATCACCACCCACAGAGCAGGGAAGGGCCTGGGTACTGGGATAAGGGGTAATGTGTCTGATCTCTGCACCAGTGCCTGCTTTGAGAAATCAGAGTCCCCCCACATCCAGCCTGGCTCTTCCCCTGCTCTCCCTGGGCTGGCAGTGATGGATTTGGGATTGATTTTCTGCCTTCACTTCCCTGTGTGCTGGGAACAGATGGCAGAGCTGTGACATCGAGGTGACAGAGAAGGACACTGGCTGAGGCACTGAAACCACAGAGCAGCTCTTAAACGGTGCAGGTGCAGCTCTGGGGACAGGACAAGCACTGAGCCAGCCCAGGACACTGAGCCCTTGTGTGAGGGCCCTGCTGTGGCAATTCAGGACTCCTGGAACACTGACCAGTACAATTGATCAGAAGCTGTTTATCGTTTATATTATGTACTTACTTATACATTCTAACTCTCTGCACACGCTGATCACACATTTTTTAACAGTGCTTTTGTCTTGCCCCTGTGTTCTGTGTGCACCTCTCGGAGTATGGGATTGGTCACTGTTGGGAAGGATGAAAGTTTGACAGGAAAGTTTCACAGATACCTGTGCTTGGCAGAAAGCTCTCTGAATGTAGAACCTGAGAGCAGAATAGAGATGGAAGCAACTTTTGATATAGAAGAACAATAGATGTGTAAATTGACAATTGCTGAGTCAGTCTTACTGGACAACTACAAAAGCAAAGGTTAAGTCGAGTTGGAAGGAGGTTTTATGACTAAAGCAAAGGATAAGCTGACCACAAACAAAAAGATGTTTTTACCAAGCAGAAATAGATCTTAGAAAAAGCAGGAAGATACCACAGACAAACAGACATGCCATGTGGCAAGTAGAAAAAGGTCTCAGAATTTTCCACTGCAAGAAAACTGAAAAACAACTTTAATCTTAAACTGTAACATACTAACTCATGTGTTTGGATAGTTATGACCATAATGTGGCAATTACGGTAGTTATGATAGGCTGTAGGTAATAATAAAGGTGTTGATTGGTTGTTATGTATTAAGATGCTCAGCAAAGACAAAAATATAATCCATTGTAACCAGAACTAAAGGGGCTTCAGGCTTGCCCATAGCTGTGGCTGTTGGCTGTAGGCTCTGTTATCCATGACCTGAGACTGCTGTAACATCTTCTATACAATAAACAGCATTTGTGTACAATAAACACATTTTTGAGAGCTGCCTGCAGTCCCACATCTCTTGTTTCAGGCACTTACTGCTGACAGTCCAGGTGCTTCACCGCTCCCCATTATCCAGCTCTTGTGGTCTTGGAATTCTGTTTCTCAGCTTTTTCTTATTTTAGCACAGTTTATGTCTTAGCAACCTTGATGGATTCCAGAAGGCCCTGAGAAGACTCTGATAAGAGCAGTTACAGGTGGGATGGCTGGTGCTCACTGCAGCCTGAGCTGTTCAGGTACATTGCTACACCCTGCCCTGGTCCTCTCGCCTCCCTGCATGGTGCTGCAGCTTCTCCCTCTCCCTGACCTCTCTCCCCCACAACAGCTCCTTCAAGCAGCAGCCCCACAGCTTTGCCCCTCCCTCCCCAGTCTGGGGATGGAGCTGCAGGTGCCTGAATGGGCCAGGGTGGGAATGGGGATCAGAGCTGCCACGGCTCCCACGCTGAGCTCCTCCTGCCTTCTTTGGCACCGTGACGAGGGATGGAGAAATGTCCTGACAGCTGAAGGAGAACCCCACTGGGAGAGCTGCACAGAGCATCACACTGGGGGTCCATGGGGAGGAGGGCTCAGGGAAGCACCAGCTCCAGCAGGATCCCACACAGAGTGACGCCAGACCCAGCCCAGGCCTGGCAGCTCTGCCCCACACAGCCCTCCCTCCGTCCCCACAGCGGGATGGGGCAGAGCTGGAAGGGTGAGGGTTGAGATAAAGGTGGTTTAATAGATAAGGCAGGAGCTGAGCCTGCAAACAAAGCAAAATAAGGAATTCATTCATCACTTCCCCTTGGCAGGTGCTCGGACACTGAGCAGCTGCTGGTGTTTAGCAGCTCACCAGGGTTCAGCCACGACAGGACCACACAGATGCCACCCTGCTCTGAAATCACCTTCTGAAAAGAGCAGCAAAAGGGAAAACCCAAGGGTCAGAGAAGAAAATCCCATGGGGACAGGCAGAGTTCAGGCTCATGGGCCTGGGACTCCCTGCCCTGGCTCCTACCCCCATGAGTGGAGCCCTCGTGTCCCTGCACCCTCAGACAATGGGGCAGGGTCCCTTGTTGTTGCAGCTGTGGAAGGGGAACTCCTCCCCCCCAAGGGAAGCTGGGTCTGGAATGGCTGTGACAGTGATCAGTGTGCCCTCAGGGTTTTGATTGCAGTGGGAGAGATTCCTGTGGTCTGAGCACACAGTGATCCTCTGAGAAAGAGCTGCAGGGGTGAAACCAGCTCAGGGAGGTGTCAGTGGGACACAGGGAACACTGTCACCACCACCTGAGGTGGCATTTGGGCACACATCTGGTGCTGTGCCCACAGATGATGCTGTCAGGGAGGGGGTACAGGGACACCCCGAGTGTCACAGCAACAGGACATGGCAGGGGCCAACTGCTGCTGGCTGCTGGGTCAGCAAGGCTGGGCTAGCACAGATTAACCCTGGGCCCACTGAGGCCAAAAGGCAGAAGAGTCCATTACAATCCCAGAATTGTTTAGGTTGGAAAAGCCTCTGAGATCATCGAGTCCAACCACTGCTGTGGGCAACCACTGAGCTGTGTCCCCAGTGCCATATCCATGTGGCCTTTGGACACTTCCAGGGATGGTGACTCCACCACTGCCCTCGGCAGTCTGCTCCAGGGCCTGACCACCTTTTCAGAGAAGAAATTTCCCCAGTATCCACCCTGAGCTGCCCTGGCCCAGCCTGAGGCCGTTCCCTCTGCTCCTGTCCCTGTTCCCTGGAGCACAGCCCGACCCCCCCGGCTGTGCCCTCCTGGCAGGAGCTGTGCAGAGCCACAAGGGCCCCCTGAGCCTCCTTTGCTCCAGGCTGAGCCCCTTCCCAGCTCCCTCAGACTCTCCTGGGGCTCCAGCCCCTTCCCAGCTCCGTTCCCTTCCCTGGACACGCTCCAGCCCCTCAAAGTTACTTTAAATCCCTGCTCTTTTCTGCATGTAAAAGATGAGCAAAGATCACACAGCCGGCCTAGGCTGTGGAAACTTTGGAGATTTCTCTTCATGCTTCTCCTGACCTTTCTCCTCCTTCTGTGTGAGAAATAGAAAAGTTGTAGCATCCCCACTTCTACCTCTCTGCTCTGGTTTTCTTTTTCCAAATGCCTGGTTGAGAGATCTTCCTCCCCACTCTTCTACCCTGGTGGAAGGTGTTTGGGGCTGGAACAAGATGACCTTTAAATGTCCCTTTCAATCCAAACTATTCTGTGATTTTATGATTCTAAGAAACACTTTGGCATTCTGGGCCTCATTCCTGGGCAGGAGAACAGACGATGGCACTGAGGAAGGTGCTCTGTCAGCCAGCACAAATGGAGGGGTGGAGAAGCTATTTTGGATCTGGATTAAAAGGCCAGAACACGTCAGTAACCACAGCAACCCCAGCTGGGTATGTGGCCCATGCCATGGTTTCCTTGACAGCTGAGAGGGAGGAACAAACACTACAAATAAGAGCAGGTACTGCTTTTTTCCATCCCTCCCAGCCCTGGAGCTCCCTGTGGAAGGAGCACAGCTCAGTGAGCACCTCCTGCCCTGCCATGCTGCCCTGCCCCAGCAGTGTCCTGGTAGAGATGTGGACAATGCAAAGCAACACACTCCATTTTCAGAAGGCTTCAGACCTGTTTTTATTATAGCCTGCATGCTTTTTATACATTCTTACAAACCTCATGAGTTTACACTTTACTCATTGGTCAGGAGACAAACAAAGTGCTCATTGGAACAGGCAGTTGCAGGTTTCTCTTATTTATCCTTCTTTCTTTCTTGGTTTCTGTGTCAACAACTTTGGTAGGAAATTCTTTCAGGGATGAACATGGATCCTCTGATCAAACTCCTCTCTGGCTCACAGAAGTCACTGTAAAACCCCTTCCACATGGCAGGAGTTCAGGACTCTCCCCATGGAACATCTATCACTGTGCCCTGTTAGCCACAGGCAAGGAGAACACCAGACCTGTGAGAGCAGCATGGCAGGAATGGGGAATTCCAGCCCCTGGAATCCCTCACAGAGCCTCTGTGAGCAGCAGCCTCACACCCTGCTCTGCTCCAGAAAATGGTATCCTGTTCCTACCCTAGGAAAGGACAGCAAATATCCCATGTCCTTCAGGGAGAAGGTAAAGTCCAGTGGGTTTCCATTCTGAATGTGCTTTAGGGAATGTTTTCATGCCCCTGAGGGTGACTGAGGGCTGGAAATGCATCCAGCTCCCGCCTCTGGGATGGAGGGAATGGACTGGGGCCCAGACTGCCTGGCAACACCTTCCTCCTGGGGAGAAGGAGGTGGGGGATGCTCCACAAGGATTTTTGGACATGTCCCTAAAGCCTTTCCCTTCGTCTGAGCCCCCAGCTGTTCTTTGCTGCCCACTGAGGCCTCTCTGGCTGCTCCTCTCATCTCCCCCGGGTTTTTCTCCCTCTCTGCTCGCCCCAGTTGCCTCCTGGCGCCTCTCCAATGAGCATTTGGGCTGCCCGAGCCCCCCTTGCCCTGTAATCTCCCTTTCACTCCCGTGCTGCCGCTCGGCCTAAGCAGATTAGCCCCGGCCGCAGCTGCTGTCCTCCCCACGGCAGGGCTGGCCTGTGCCCCCACGTGCGGGGCTGACACATGCACGGCCGCCACCCCAGTGCCAGCGCGGCTCTGGTGCCCTCTCCCGTCCAGCCCCAGCCCCCGAGTGGGGTGGGATGTACTGGGAACAGGAATTAGTAGGATATTTGCCCCCCAAGATGGGAGATGGGCACCCAACCTCACCTACTGGTCCAGTTTTTGGTGTGGGAACCTTCCAAACTTGAAGAGGAGAGGAGCAGGACACGCAGGCAGGAGACAGGATTTCCCTCCTGGGGCACCGGGGCTCCAGCAGCACCGAGGCAGGTTTAAAAGGCAATTAGAACCCCAATCCTAAATAAAACAGCTGACCCTACAAAGCCAGGCGGGGGTTGGGAACCCCGGGCACGGAGCGCTCCCCTCCTCACATCCTCCCCGGCACCGAGGGGGTTAAGGCCGAGCTGCCGGGCTCTCGCAGATCTGCGTTTCCGTGACAACAGCTCCCGATGGATCCCAGAGCTCGGAAATCCCATTAAACATCTGCGAGAGGCTGCCCGTGCCGCCTGCCCAGGCTGCCACCTGCCGGCACCCCCGATCCGCAGCGCGGGCATGGGGCCGTGAGGGCTGGGAGAGCCCCTGGGGCAGTGAGGGCCGGTACCGGAGAGACGCTGGGGCCGTGAGGGCTGGGAGAGCCCCTGGGGCAGTGAGGGCCGGTACCGGAGAGCCCTGGGGCCGTGAGGGCCGGTACCGGAGAGACCCTGGGACCGTGAGGGCTGGGAGAGCCCCTGGGGCAGTGAGGGCCGGTACCGGAGCCGGCTCTGGGGCCGTGGGGGCTGAGGGTGCCCGTTCACAGCCCCGAGCCTCAGGAAGCTTCAGGGGTGCCTGTTTACACCCCTGAAACTCTGGGGTGTCAGTTTACACCCCTGAAGCTTTGGGGTGCTGGTTTTTAGCCCCTGAAGCTTTGGGGTGCTGGTTTACACCCCTGAAGCTCTGGGGTGTCCTGGGAAGGAGCAGCCCCAGCGCTGGGGTTTGGGCTGGCAGGGACAAACCTGCCCAAATTCACCCCTCGAAGTTCTGAGGTAGGTTTGAGTGACTGGCACCTACTGGAGCTTTTGGGGGTCTTACACTGCTGGTGGTGGGTTTGGGGAGCTGTGAAGGGTCTCTGAGGGTGAGACAGTGTGGTGGCCCTGTGGCAACTTCAGAATGAACTCATCCAAACCACTCAAGGGGTGTGGAGGGAGGTTGTGACCTGGATCCTCAGCTCTGTGCTCCATCCACTCCCCTCCAGCTTTTGTGCACTCCCAGATTTCTAAAAACGCTTTCTATTTGATTTCAGAAATTTGGACTTTTCCTTCTTCACGCTTCCACCTCTGCTCGCAGCAGGAGGAGGCACCAGGAGAAGATGAGGAGGAATTTGGGGAGGTGGCACACATTTCAGGGGATCACAGAATCGTTAAGGTTGGAGAAGACAACTTTACTATCATCAAATTCACAGCGCCACTGTGTTCACCTCTAAACCACGTCCTCAAGTGCCATATCCACACTTTTTGAACACTTCCAGAGATGGTGACTCCACCAATGATGCTCTTGCTGAACCAGAAAATCAGAAACCAGTGTCCAGGCTTATTATAATACAGTTTTAAAGTATTTACACTATTTATATATTCTAAAAATATATTTTTTATATTATATAAAATATGTATTATATGTAAAATGTATTATATTTACAATATTTATATATTGTTAAAATATATTATTTAGATATTGCAAAAATATTTTGTTTACAATATTTAATATAGATAAAATTTATATATATATGATCCATAAACCTTATTATTCAAGGGGGCTGCTGCAGCTGAACGTGGCTGTGGCTGCTCAGCTGTAGGTGTTGTTATCCCCCACCGCATCCCAAACTGCTCCCCTGCACTGCTGCACTCAGAGGTGCAGCTCTCAGCTTTTCCTGCCATTCCCAAATGCTGCTGAGCCGTTTTTATCCCGGGAAAAAGCCTCTCCCACGCTTAGGGAAGGACGGGACAGGAAGAGGAAGCAAACACGGGGCCAGCAGTGCCTTCTTCACCCCCTCCCCATCACACAGCTCCATGGCTGGATGGGAGGGAAGAGTCCCAGGGGCTTGGAGCAGCAGGAGCCCTGGAAACTCTGGCATCTGCAGGCACCGGGGAATGCAGAGGGGCCACGAATGAAAGCTGACACAGAATGAAAATGCTCTTTTGGAGCTACGATTGCTGGCACAGCTGCTGGCCAGACCCCCTTCCAAAGCCTGAAACGTGCCAGCGAGGGGCTGGGAATCATTAACTGGCTGTTTGTGGGATTGAACCGTTCCCAGCTCCCCCTGAGCCCTGAATAAGCTCATATTGCTCAGGGTTTGCAGGGCCTGGGGCTCCCCCCAGCAGCAGGAAGGGGCTGAAGAGCTGTTGGATTGAGCCTTTTTCTGACCCAGAGATGGGGCAACTGAGAGGTATTTTAAAAACTTTTATTCCATTTTCAGTCTCATGAGAAGGGTGAGACAATACAGATGTTGTAATTCACGCCATCACAATCAGAAGCCAATTATTTCTTATTTACAATACAGTATAAGCATTTCTTGGCCTATCAGCTTTTGTCACACCATGCTGTAGATGCCTTAAAGCCAATAATCTAAAATTCCTCCTCATGGGTCCCACTACAATATCTTTCACAGTTCTATTTCTCCAAAGTATCTAGTCTTTTTTACAAGGCCATCCTTTGAAATTTATTTCTAGTTCCATTTCTCTCTCAAACCATGTCTGTCCTATTCCATGGCATTTCGAAGTCAGCATTTCTTATCTCAAGGTTTGCATACAGATACATACTGTGTGAGCCTTCTGCCAAGTTTCGAGGGTTTTTCACAAATCCATTTCCCACAAAGAGCCACTGACAGAGCCCTCTCCCCTCCTCCAAAGCTTTGAGAGGCAGAAGCCACGGGCACATGGCTTTTCTGCAGGGGTAAGTGCCCAGGAACGAGGCCAAGCAGTGCCCAGGGGAAACCCAGAGTGGTTTGATGCTCCTTTCAAAGGGCAGAGGCTGGGAAAGCCCCCAGCTTCAGGAGGGATGGAAATAAAAAGAAGCCTGAGCCTTGCAAATCAAACAAAAAAAAAACCCTGAAAACTGCAGGGGGTGTGGGATGGGTGCTGAGGGAGGAGGGGGCTCTGGACAAAGCCCTGCTGGACACTGGGCTGGGCAGTTTGGCTGTGACCAGCCAGGCCTTGGGGCTCCTGGGCTCAGTGACAGCACCTGGGGGGTCTGAGCCTCCTCTGTGCCTGCTCTGCATCAGCACCCCCTGGTCAGAGGCAGCAGAGCAGCAGCAGGGAGGCAGGGAGGAATGTGAGAGCTTGCAAGGCATCTCACTGCAGGAGAGAGGAGGCAGTTCAGGCTGCCAGGAGGAGGGGATGAGTTTCAGGCAGGAAATCCAGGGAAAGGACAGTAATTGAGGCCATATGTTGGAAGCAAAGAATGCATCTGGTAGCAGGGAGCAGGCCCACGCCGTGGGGACAGCAGGGGACATGCAGAGCCACATTAACCTCCAGGGCCAAGCAGAAGGTTGAATTCAGAGCAGCCACAACTGCTGAGAGGGGTCACTGTTGCAGGTCTGTGCCTGGAGTGGCTGCAGGCTCAGGAGGCTTCCAAAATTACACTCAGTAACATCCAAATTTCGTGGGTAATGTAGGAAAAATGTGAAGGAAATGGCTGCTTCATCACAAAATGACAGGGTTTGTTCTACACCCATGTCCCTGAGCATGCACTGAGCCAGGGAGGAAAGTGGAAATGTGAAAATATGGGCAGTGCCAGGAGCGAGGCCAGGTCCTCTCTGCTCCCCAACACTTTGCCTGCTGTGGGGGCATTTTCTCAGCCAGGGGTACAGACACATTTGGGGTGATGAAAGAGCCACCTGGGGCTGCCCAGGTCTGTCCCACAGAGCCAACCCCACAGGGGCTACCCCACTCCTTTGGGTATTCCCAGGCTCAGGCAACAGCCCTGGGAAAGAATATTTATGGCCTGTCCCCTCCTCCCTTTTCAACCACATTTGAAATAAATGTGAAATGTGTGTGGTTGCAATGGAGGATTCTGGCACAGCATCACAGCTTGGGAAGAGGGAAAAGAGTTCTGGGGCTGACACCCACTGAGCTTCCCAGGAAATGCAGGAGGAGATGGAGTGCAGCACTGCAGGGATGCACAGTCTTTGGGCTGGGGTGCAAATTGCTGCATTTTGTAGGGCCAAAAGAGCCCATTTTGTGGGTTCTTCCTGGAACCCACCTGGAGCATCCAGCCCTGGGGGCCACAGCACAGGTGATGCCTCAGGTTTAGCTTTTATATTTTTCAGGTTCTTTGCTGCTTTAGTGTGTGGGTCTGGGCTTCACATTAGGGGATGGTGAGCTCTCTGCACAGAGCAGGGAGACAAAGCAATTCCTTCTCTAGCTGGGGACCAAGGACAAATGATCCAAATCTCAGGCCAAGAGCAGAAACAATGTGGGCATGGAGAAGGTTCTCTGGAGCTCAGCAGGCTTTGCACAGCCATGGGGCTGCTGTGGGGTGTCCCTCATATGAAGGTGGAGCTCTGCAGGCAAACCTGAACTTGCTGCTTTCAAGGCTTCTCCTCTCACTGAAATGCCCCTTGTGCTGCCCCGAGTCTCCATCCTTGGGGATCCAGCTCCAGAGCATCCCTCTTTTCACCTGGACCCTCTTTGCATCCAGCCCAGAGCTCCTGCTGCCCCAAACACACAGCTGCATCCCACCCATGTCCAGCAGCTGCTCCCTGCTGCTTCTCCTCTGCCTCCCCCCTCCCCAGCTTGGCAGATTGAATTTCCTGCCTGTCCGTGGCAGCTCCTGCAGGACAGGAGGAACAGCTGCTGTGATGGGTGGGAGGGGGAAACCCACACAAAAGGGGTTAAATCCTTGTTAAAGGGGAGTGAGGAGCATGGCAGAGCTGAGCAGTGGGGCTCTGAGAAATCTGCTCCAGTTAAGGATGTCCTGGGCATGGCAGGGCAGCTGGAAGGGGATACTGGGGAGAAATTCTTCCCTGGGAGGGCAGTGAGGCCCTGGCACAGCTGCCCAGAGAAGCTCAAGGACACTCAAAGATGAGCCCAGCCTAATCTACTCAGTGCTGGGGTGACATTTGCACCTCCTATGGGAAGGGTGGACAAGGGGAAATGGCCTCCTTTTGTCATAGCTCACATCCTCTTTGAAATGTTTTGCTCCCTAAGAGCAAGAGGATATTGTCAATTTTCCCCCACAGATTTGTCACTCTTATCTTATCTGTGTTGAAGTTCAGAATATTCCACTGCACAGTCAAAATCCATCTCCTCGTCCTGTTCAAGCTTTTCTTCAAGTTCTCAGCAGACACTGAAAGAAAAAGACATAAAAACAGAGAAGGACATTCCTAAAATATTTGCTCTAAGCAGGAGCAGTTCCTATCCTGGAGTCATCAGGACTCCAGCTGTACCCTCTGAGAACCCTCTGACCTCCCTGCCAGGAGTGGGGCTCATCCCCCCTCTTTATATCCAGGCAAACAACCCCCCCAAAAGAGAATTAACTGCTTCAGGCAATTTCTGAGCAGCAGATCTCCTGGGAAATGTGAACTTCATCCTTCCTGCCCCTGCATGGGGGGGTGTGCTCAGGGCACGGGCACAGCTCATCACACTGATGCTCCTGGGCACTTCCCAGGCAGATTTGAGCTCTCTGCAGCATAAACGCTCCCCAAGGCAGCACCCAGGCTCTCCCCAGCTTCTTTTATAGTGTTTTGGTCTGGGACACACTCACCAGGGGAGATCTGAATGTTTTACCAGTCTGCAAGGTGAGAAAAAAGAGGGGATTCCTTTGGATTTGCTTGAAGCTGTTTCAAGAATGAAAGAGGAGCTTGAGCAGTAAAAAGATTCTGGGAAGTGCCCAGCTCCAGTGCAGCCTGGGACAGGGGAGGGGCTGGGATTTACTGGGGGGTTAGGAGAAGATTTGGAGCTGAACGCCAACATTGGAGCAGGTCAGGCAGAGCAGAGCACTGGGGGCACAGTCAGGGGCTCAGCAGAGCTTCCAGCCCCTCAGGGACGGATGCATCTGCTCTCCATATCCTGCTCCTGCTTTCCTTCCTCCCACCACTGACTCAGCAGCAGCAGCAGCCTTTCATCCCAGACAGAACAATAGGTGTCCTTCCTCCCAGGCATCACATCCTCTTATTCCATCAATAATTCCCTCCCTGTGCAGCCCAGCACAGCCACAGCTTTCAGAATAAAAAGCTTTCCACTGCAGCCACTCAAATAAAGCATCTTTGGGATGCAGCCCTGGGCTTTGCAGACTCAGCAAGGAGCTAAAATTGTCTTTGCTCGGAGCTGCCAAGATCCAGCTCCCTGTTCCCCACCCCCAGCAATCACCTCACCTGCCCTGGCATCACTCTGATCCCAGGACTGGGTTTTTTGGAGATGGATGTGAGGAAATCTGGTCAGGAAAACATCTGAGCAGGAAAATGGGACCGTGCAGGAGGGACTGGGAGCCTGGCCAGCAGCGGGGGCTTGCAGGAGCTGGGAATCCTCTGGTGTTCTTCCTGGAACCCACCTGGAGCATCCAGCCCTGGGGGCCACAGCACTGGTGATGCCTCAGGGTTTAGATTTTATATTTTCAGTTTCTATTCTGCTTTAGTGTGTAAGTCTGGGCTTCATATTATGGGATGGTGAGCTCTCTGCACAGGGCAGGGAGACAAAACAATTCCTTCTTTAGCTGGGCACCAAGGACAAATGATCCAAATCTCAGGCCCAAGAGCACAAACACTGTGGGCTGGAGAGAGAAAAACAAGCAGGGTGGGACAGCATGGGCTACAGCTGGAATGGGACAATGAACTGCAAGATGCAAATGGAGCAGAACTTATAAAAGTGAGAGACCCCGTGATCGATTGTGCATTTTGGGACCATTTTGGTTCATCTTGGCTGTAGCTCTGGCTGGGCTCTTGTGCTGCCCAAGGTGGATCCATTGAGGCCTCCTAATAAATCCCTGCTTTATTCTTTAGCTCTGTCCAGCCTCTGTTCTAGGCCAGCTTGCACAAGGCATCACAGGAAGGATCTGGAGCTGCTGGAGCAAATCCAGAGAGGCCTTGGAGCTGCTCCCAGGGCTGGAACCCCTCTGGAGCCAGGCTGGGAGAGCTGGGGGTGCTCACCTGGAGAGGAGAAGCTCCAGGGAGAGCTCAGAGCCCCTGGCAGGGCCTGAAGGGGCTCCAGGAGAGCTGGAGAGGGACTGGGGACAAGGGATGGAGGGACAGGACACAGGGAATGGCTCCCACTGCCAGAGGGCAGGGCTGGATGGGATATTGGGAATTGGGAATTGTTCCCTGGGAGGGTGGGCAGCCCCTGGCACAGGTGTGTGTAACCTGTCTGGAGCTGGCACCCTGAGATTCTCCTTCCTCCTCCTCAGCTCCTGGATATCTCTGTAAATCCATTTCTGGCCGTGATCATGGACACTCAGGCTGAGATCTTCTGAAGAAGGCAGGATTAGATTCAATTTCAGAAAGGTTAGGTTAGACTTAGGAAGCTCAGATTGGATTTTAGGAAGAAATTCCTCCCTGTGAGAATGGGCAGGCCCTGGCACAGGGTGCCCAGAGCAGCTGGGGCTGCCCCTGGATCCCTGGCAGTGCCCAAGGCCAGGCTGGACAACCTTGGAGACCCTGGCACAGTGGGAGGTGTCCCTGCCCATGGCAGGGGTGGACCACAGACCTTTAAAGGTCCCCCCTCCTGAGCCCTGGCAGGGATGGAGCTTTCCCTTGCCATGCTCAGCTGCCACCTGCAGGACCAGAAGCAGAGAGCATTAAAGGACTCCTGCAGCCCCACAGGCCTCAGCCCAATCAGACATTTGTGTCCTGCTGGCCTGAGGCAGAGCCCAGCACGGGGACAAGCCCAGAAACCAGCAGGAGGATGAGGCAAAGTTGTGTTTCAGCAGAGATCAAGAGATGCTTCCTGAGCTGAGCATGGCTGTGCCCCAGGTCCTGCAGCAGCTCATGGAGAGACCTGCTGCTTTTTGGAGCCCCACAGGCCTGGAAACAGGCACTTAATGACAAACAGCTGCTCTTGTGCTGCTTTCCAACTTGTTACAGCAACAGGAACATTTTCTGAACAGGCAGATTCTGTCTTCAGAGCAGTTATGCACTCAGACCTCATCCTTGGGACAGCTTTTGGGTTGGAAGCACCTTAAAGCTCATCCCATCCCACCCCTGCCATGGCAGGGACACCTCCCACCATCCCAGGTGCTCCCAGCCCCATCCAGCCTGGCCTTGGGCACTGCCAGGGATCCAGGGGCAGCCCCAGCTGCTCTGGGCACCCTGTGCCAGGGCCTGCCCACCCTCACAGGGAGGAATTTTTTCCTAAAATCTAATCTAACCTTCCTAAAGTCGAATCTAACATTCCTAAAGTCTAACCTAACCTTTCCAAAATCGAATCTAACCCTGCCCTCTTTACAAGATCTCAGCCTGAGTGTCCATGATCAGGGCCAGAAATGGATTTACAGAGATATCCAGGAGTTGAGGAGGAGAAAGGAGAATCTCAGGGTGCCAGCTCCAGACAGGTTACACACACCTGGGTGTGGAAGAGGTTTTACAATAACTTCTGTGAGCCAGAGAGGAGTTTGATAAGAGATTAATGTTTACCCCTGAAAGAATTTCCTACCAAGGTCATTGACACACAAACCAAGAAAGAAAGAAGGAGAAATAAGAGAAACCTGCAACTGCCTGTTCCAATGAGCACTTTGTTTGTCTCTCATGACCAATGAGTAAAGTGTAAACTTATGAGGTTTGTAAGAATTTATTAAAAGCATGCAGGCTGTAATAAAAACAGGTCTGAAAATGGAGTGTGTTGCTTTGTTATTGTCTCTGCCTCAACTCTGACACCTGGGCACAGGAGATGCTTCCAGAAAGATCCTGAGCCAGGGCTGAATGAATCAGCAAGGACAGAATCCTCCTCCTCCTCCTCCCCAGAGAGCAGCCTCTGAGCCCCGAGTGCATCTGAACTGGGTAAAAATAGTGCTCTGATCAATTAAAGGAAAAAAATTACAGGAAAAGCCATTTCCAAGGTGTTCCACCCTCCCTGTGCTTCTCAAACCTTGTGCTGGGGACAGCCCTGGGTTCATTTTCCAGTGCCCTGTTTCTCCTTTCAGGTCCTGGTTTAGGGACCCCCATCCCCGGGTCAGGACCCTGCTCTCCCCATTCCCACCCCACTCCCTTCCCCTCATTATCCCCCAGCAGGGCTAAACAGCCCTGGGAACACTTACTTACATTCTTCTGCAGGAGACTTTTTTAGTTCTGACAACTTAGATTTGACTTCTTGCACTGCAGAAAGGGGAAAAAAATCACAATGAGATTTTCCTACCGACATTGCACAGCCAAAATGTTTTATTTCCGTTTGGAATGAAATGTGTCCAGAGAAAATGACTTTTTCCACTGAAGTTTTCCCATTTCAGAGACCAGATTTCTCCAATGTGGACAACCCAGGATTTCTGTGTAAAATCCAGGACAACTGAGACCCTCTCAGGATATTTTGGGAAGACAAATAGGGAGCTCTTAACTCTCCTTTTTTCCTGCCTTTAAAAAAAGCAGGATGGGGGTGTGAAGCCAAGCAACCACATTTCTGAATGGGAACAAGGGCAGGGAAAATAGATTTTCTAGAACATATATATGTATAAAAAAATATTGCTTGGATCTTCAAAATCCATCCAGTCCAAAATTCCCTCACCTAGATGCTCCCCACATGGAAATGTGATGCTAAAGCTGCCTTCCCTACAGGGATAGGGTCGGTTTATCGGGAAATTTAGGGAACAAAGCTGGAATTCATCAGTGCAGGGGAATAATTGATGAATTGATGTCCATGGAGGTGAAAGCCGCTGGTAGCCTTTCTTTCTTTTTCTTTCTTTCTTTCTTTCTTTCTTTCTTTCTTTCTTTCTTTCTTTCTTTCTTTCTTTCTTTCTTTCTTTCTTTCTTTCTTTCTTTCTTTCTTTCTTTCTTTCTTTCTTTCTTTCTTTCTTTCTTTCTTTCTTTCTTTCTTTCTTTCTTTCTTTCTTTCTTTCTTTCTTTCTTTCTTTCTTTCTTTCTTTCTTTCTTTCTTTCTTCCTTCCTTCCTTCCTTCCTTCCTTCCTTCCTTCCTTCCTTCCTTCCTTCCTTCCTTCCTTCCTTCCTTCCTTCCTTCCTTCCTTCCTTCCTTCCTTCCTTCCTTCCTTCCTTCCTTCCTTCCTTCCTTCCTCCCTCCCTCCCTCCCTCCCTCCCTCCCTCTCTTCCTTTCTTCCTTCCTTCCTTTCTTCCTTTCTTCCTTTCTTCCTTTTCTTTCTTTCTTTTCTTTCCTTTTCTTTCCTTCTTTCTTTTCTTTCTTTCTTTTCTTTCTTTTCTTTCTTTTCTTTCTTTTCTTTCTTTCTTTCTTTTCTTTCTTTTCTTTCTTCCTTTCTTCCTTTTCTTTCTTTTTCTTTCCTTTCTTTCTCTCTCTCTCTCCTCTCTCCTCTCTCTCTCCTTCTCTCTTTCTTTTCTTTTTTTTTCTTTTTCTTATTTCTTTTTTTAAATTTTATTTTACCAGGATTTGAATTCATCTCTGGCTGGTCATAACAAAAAACCATTCCCAGGAAGCAGGATGGGGAAGAAAAATAGAAACAAAGGAAATGGAAATAAAGGCCCTGCTGCCAGACAGGATGTAGGACAAGCAGAAGAGATTTTCCAGCATCGTTTTCCTTGGGAAAGCTGCCAAATCCCGGCCTAAGACTAACCCTGAGGCCACACAGTGCCCTAAGCTGCAGATCTCTAACCCTTATCTCAAAATCAGCCCAGCCCACTGCTGTGTGTGGCGGCGGGGAGCGATTACAAGAGTTAATTACAAGGGCTGGGAATGCTCCTCTCCCTTTTCCTGCCCTTTCCTGGCGCTCTGACCTCAGCCCGGGACCCTCAGGCGACAACAGGAGGGGACAAGGGTCATTAAAGCAGCGCTAATCGTCACCTGGCCTCAGCAGGCTGGGCTTAACGGGTAATTAGCATCTGCTCCTAATCAAAGCCTGCTGCAATCAGCACTTCCAGCCCCGGGACTGACCATGGGGAGGTTCAAAGAGTGGGAGAAGAACCTGGGGGACTCTGGAGAAAGGGATTAGTGAGGGACTGCTGCTGCTTCTCAGCCCAGGTGGCCGCTGGGGAGTTTTCCCTTCTCCTTTTTTCTCTTTTCCCCTGTTTATTCCTCCTCCCCGCACCTGCAAAAGGAACTTTCCTGCTGTAGTTGGTGTTTAGCACAAGCAGCAGGCGCTGAGGATGGATTTGTGTGTGAGGCTGGCTGGGCACCTTCAGTCCAACACCAGGAGAAATGCAGGCATGCTGCAAGGAGCACAGAGGGGGAGGTGGAGTGGGGAAAAATCAGGAATAAATACAATTTTTCTCTCAGGAGAAGGTGCTGAGAGCATCTCTGCTGTATGAAAAGTCACAGAATAGTTTGGGCTGGAAGGGGCCTCAAAGGACCATCCCACTGCCCCTGCCATGGCAGGGACACCTCCCACCACTGTCCCAGGTGCTCCAAGGTTGTCCAGCCTGGCCTTGGGCACTGCCAGGGATCCAGGGGCAGCCCCAGCTGCTCTGGGCACCCTGTGCCAGGGCCTGCCCACCCTCCCAGAAGGATTTCTTCCCTATATCCAGTCTGAGTCCCCCCAGTTTTAGTTAAAACCATGAACCCTGTGTCCTGTCCCTCCATCCTTGTCCCCAGTCCCTCTCCAGCTCTCCTGGAGCCCCTTTAGGGCTCTGTGGTGTCCCCAAACCCTTCTCTGCTCCAGGCTGAACAGTCCCAATTGTCTCAGCCCTCCCTCGTAGCAGAAGAATGCATGCAGGACCCTGATAGGAGGATGTGGCATCAGCCTCACTGCTTGGCTGCGACAATGGGAAGATGGCAAATCTCACGTACAGCCAGCAGCAGCCAAAGATTGCTTTGTTACAGAGCATGTAAAAAACTTTCCAGCCAATAGCACAGCGCTAAAGCTAAAAATTTCAAAACAAAGAAATAAATAATAAAGATTTTTAGCCAACCACTTAAAGCACACACACAAACCTGCTTTACACAAAGCTTGCTTGTCTGCTTTCTATTCACAATACACAATACTCTATTATTAAGCTTAAAACCTTCTACTACCTTGCTAAGCATATTTTTTCTGCAGTCTTAAGGTCTATCTTAGCCAAGCCCAAAACTCAAGCTATTGTTTCATGTCCTTGCTTGCTGTACCATTGTTAGTTTTCTACTTTTAGATTTGCAGCTGCAGCTAGCTCAAAGTTTCTGGGTTTGTTTTTTTTTTGGTTTTTCTTGTTTTTTTTGTGTGTGTGTGTTTTTGTTTGGGGTTTTTTGTTGTTATTTTTTTGTTTGTTTTGTTTTGGGGGTTTTTGTGGTTTTTTTGTTTTTTTTTTTTGTTTGGTTGTTGTTGTTGGGTTTTTTTTTGTTTGTTTGGTTGGTTTTTTTCCTTTCTGTTTCTGGGGCCTGCTTTCACAACTTCCTCAAAGTTTTCTTACCTTTATGGTGTCCCCACAGTTCCCTGCTCGGTGCCTGAGTGCTCAGTGCCTCACCCCGGGCTGGAGCAAACAGGAACGGGGGCTGTGCCCATCCTGGGTGCCCACAAACGCCAAAACCTGCACCCTGAGCAGGGATATGCCTCAGGATTTCTGCTTTTGTATTTTCCATCTATTTGTAACTCTGAACTCCATGTACAGTGTGAGCTGCTGCTTTCCCATTTTGGGCAGACACAACAAATCCTCTCCAGGCCTGGCAATCAAGGACACCTCACTGCCTCAGGCCCTGAGAAATATAAACCAAAAGTGACTTGGGGGGGAGCAAACTTGGGGTCAATGACTTCATTACCTGGAGCTGTAATTGAACCATTAACCCCCAATATGCAAATGGACCAAACTTATAAAAGTGTGAAAACCCGTGCCCATTTTTGGGTGTAGCCCCTGTCTCATAATCTGCTGTCAAACAGTTTTGGAAACCATTTTTGGAAGGCCCTTGTGGGGGTCCCAGTTGTGGGTTTCTCTGGGTCGGGATTGAAGGCACTTGAGACAGTAATTCCTGTTCAGACTCAGGGGTTTGTTATTTCTTATCAGTAAATCAGTCTCATCACTGTGAGTTCAGCAGCTTTTCATTAGAAGGCACAAAATGGCCAACAATCTCTTGGTACAAGGTATTTTAAGACTAAACTATCCAATTAAGAGCTGACACCTGGATTATTTTCCCTTTTAACCCAATAACTGATCCCAAAGAGCAATGGGAATTTTCTGCCCAATTACAAAATGCCACCCAAACCCATGAAGGAGGAAGAAGAAGCATGAAGAAGAAACCCAGGACAACACCCTGTGCCTTCCATCTTGCTTCCATCCACAACAGACTAAAAATCCCAAAACCTCAATTTCTCACCAAGTGACACACCTACACTGCTCTCTATAATCTATTTCACACTTTTGTGGGTTCCAGTCTATCTTGAGGTCTGGGAAACTTTCTCTATGAATGAGGGTCAAAGTCAGTGCTGCCGTGGGGGTCAGGGCACCCCAGAGCAGACACAGAAATATTCCCTGTGGTGCTCTGGGTTTGCACAGCCTGTCTCACAATCTGCTATCATTCAATGTTGGAAGCCCTCTCCACATCCTCAGGCCAAATGCAGTGTTCTCTTACAGGTCTGTGCCTTTCAGCACAGAAAGTTTAAATTCTCAGCATCCAGCCTTCCAACAGCCCTGGATGGGCTTCATCTGCCCTAAATGTGCCTGAAAGCCCTTCAATAAATAAACTCCTTTTTATTCCTTTAATTTTCTGCCTTCTATTTTTTGATAGTCCAAAAAAGACATCACGAAAAGGCGGAAAAGCATCCTGCAAACCCAACTGTGCCAGGCGAGAGGTGGGCACGGGGGCGCTGCTCCCCCTGCAGCCCCAGGAGCGGCTCCTGCCTGGTAACAGCGCAGGGAGGGCGAGAATCCCTCCCCTGGTGCTGGCCAATGGCTGAGCCACCTCTGCGAGCATCCCGAGCATCCCTGCCCGGAGCTGGCCAATGGCCACTTCTGCGAGCATCCCTGCCCCGGAGCTGGCCCGTTGTGGTGGTGTTTGTAGGTTTTTAGGACGAGGGAAGAGATGAGAATGTTGACTCTATGTTTCAGAAGGCTGATTTATTATTTTATGGTATTATATTATATTATAATGATATTTTAGAAGTATATTAAAGAAAGAAAAAAAAAGACATCAGAAGGCTAGCAAAGAAAAGAAGAGAATGAATAATAAAATCTTGTGACTGACCACAGTCCTGACACAGCTGGATCTGTGATTGGTCATCAAGTAGAAACAATTCTCACAAGGCCAATCAAAGATCCCCTTGTTAGTAAACTATCTTCAAACCACATCCCACAGCTATCACATAGTTATTGTTTACATTTTGTTCCTGAAGCCTCTCAGCTTCTCAAGAGAAAAAATCCTAGAGAAAGGATTTTTCAGAAAATATGTCTGTGACAGCCAATGGCTGGGCCAGCTCTGCGAGCATCCCGAGCATCCCGAGCACCCCGAGCATCCCGAGCATCCCTCCCCCATGGCCGGGCCACCTCCGGCAGCCTCCCGAGCCCTCCCGCCGCCTGGGGCAGCGCTGCCTCCGCCAGCCCGGCACGGAATCAGGAATCACTGACCTATTTTAGTCCAGGCAGGCGCAAGATGACAGACAAAGGGAGCTTTAGCTCGGGGTATTTAAAGGAAAAGTCGCTCGGAGTGAGCTGAGTGTCTCCAGAAAGCACAGAGGCGCTTGTGGTGTTTTCTTGCCCAGGAGCATCTCCTCGTGTGGGATGCGGGAAGGGGATGGAGGACCTGGGGGAAAACCGACCAAAACTGATCAAAACCGGGCCAAAACGGGCCAAAAACTGACCAAAACTGACCAAAACAGACCAAAATTGACCAAAACTGACCAAATCCGCCCAAAAGGGACCAAAGACGCCCAAATCTGACCAAACCAGGCCAAAACTGACCAAAATGGACCAAAAGTGAATCCACTGAGCAGCAAAGGCAGGTTTTTAGGAAAGGAATAAAAGAGTTAGGAATAAACTGGGTGTAGGATAAGCACAAGGACAGGCAGGATGTGGAAGGAGCAGATTTGTGGGAATGGTCCTTCAGGGATTTGGGAATGGTCCCACCGGGATTTTTGGGAATGAACCCACAGGGATTTGTGGGAATGGCACACAGGGATTTGTGGGAATGGTCCCACGGGGATTTGGGAATGGCACACAGGGATTTGTGGGAATGGCACACAGGGATTTGTGGGAATGGTCCCACGGGGATTTGGGAATGGCACACAGGGATTCCTCCCCTCCCTGGCTCTCAGGGATGAGCTGCCTGGGCAGACTCAGCTGAACACTCTGCAGACAAGTCAGCTCTCCCAGGGATTTTTGTTCAAGTTTGCCGATGGACTTGGCCCGAATTTGGGAGTGTTTAATCCCCACCTCGGGCAGGTTTTGGAGCTGGCAGCTCGGGCTGGTTGAAGTTTGTTGGAGGCAGTGACACCCCCGATTGTCTGTGTGCACAGTCCTGTGAAGGGGAGGGCACAGCACTTGGGTTCTCAAGTGTGAGGTGCCACAAAAAACCCCTCCCCAAACCCCAAACTGCTCTCCTTAGCCTGGAAACCACTCAGACAATCCCAGGAAACCTTTGGAAGCTCACAGAGCCCTCAGGGAAGGGGGAGATGTGCTGTGCCCATCACAGGGCACAGAGAGACAGGGGCCAGGGGGGAGCACAGCCCATCCTGAGCATCCTTGGCTGGTTGGGTGGCTGGGACTGGAGCAGTTTGGACCCCCGGGCTGTTCCATATCCCGGATTGGGGCTGCCTGCCCCCCCCTCAGCACTGCTCAGCACGGAGCAGGCAGCGATGAGTAACAAAGAAAGGCTCCCACAAATCGGGATGATGACAACAATTGCTCCATAGATGCTGGCAGCTCTCCTGGGACTCTCCACACAGCTGGGAAAGGTGCTGCTGCTGCTGCTGCTGCTGCTGCCAGGGTTTGTTGGTCACGGAGCTGGGGCAACCCCCTCCCCCTCCCGAACGTGTGCAGGCAGGAAGGAAAGAAAGAACAAGGACAGATCGCAGTGTCCCGAACAATGAAAACAGGAAAGTCCCTCCGGGCTGGGGAGCCTGGCAAGGGCTGAAAGCTGAGCTCCATCCTGAGCTCCATCCTGAGCTCCATCCTGAGCTCCATCCTGAGCCCATCCTGAGCTCCATCCTGACCCCATCCTGACCCCATCCTGAGCTCCATCCTAAGCTCCATCCTGACCCCATCCTGAGCTCCATCCTAAGCTCCATCCTGACCCCATCCTGAGCTCCATCCTGAGCCCATCCTGAGCTCCATCCTCAGCTCCATCCTCAGCTCCATCCTCAGCTCCATCCTGAGCTCCATCCTGACCCCATCCTGAGCCCATCCTGAGCTCCATCCTGAGCCCATCCTGAGCTCCATCCTGACCCCATCCTGAGCCCATCCTGAGCCCATCCTGAGCCCATCCTGAGCTCCATCCTGAGCTCCATCCTGACCCCATCCTGAGCTCCATCCTGAGCTCCACCCTGACCCCATCCTGAGCCCATCCTGAGCCCATTCTGAGCCCATCCTGACCCCATCCTGAGCTCCATCCTGAGCTCCATCCTGAGCTCCATCCTGAGCCCATCCTGAGCCCATCCTGAGCCCATCCTCAGCTCCATCCTGAGCCCATCCTGAGCCCATCCTGAGCCCATCCTGACCCCATCCTGAGCCCATCCTGACCCCATCCTGAGCTCCATCCTGAGCCCATCCTGAGCTCCACCCTGACCCCATCCTGAGCTCCATCCTGAGCCCATCCTGAGCTCCATCCTGAGCTCCATCCTCAGCTCCATCCTGACCCCATCCTCAGCTCCATCCTCAGCTCCATCCTCAGCTCCATCCTGCTTCCAGGCAGCCTGAGGGATCTGCTCAGCCTCCCGTGGAGACAGGGGTTAAAAAAATCCTCCAGCTGCAGCATCCTGCAGGGATGGATGCAGGGAGGGATGCAGGGATGGCGGGAGGGGGCACTCCCATACCCTGGGGGCTGCCCCGGGGGGCTCCAAGCAGCGTTCCAGCTGGAATTCCACCTCCCCCCTCGCCAGTCGTGCTCTGCAGCCCCTCTCCCTGCACCCCCCTGGGTAGCAGACGCTCAGTGCCCCCCTCTGCAGCCCCACATCCCGCCCTGGCACCCCAAACCCCACAGCCAAGCTCTGCCTCAGCACACCCCGCACACCCCCCCGGCCCATCCTCCTTCCTTCCCGTGCTGACCTTTTCATTTTCTGCGTCAGGAACATAAAATGGAGACTGCAGGGAAGGGAAAGGATTCCCTAAGATGGCTGAGGGAGAAGCAGGAATCTCACAGCAGTGCATGAGCACCCTCTGCTGCTGGATGGGTCTGGGGGCTGCCAGGAGCTGGCCGGCCCTGCTCCAGCCCCGCAGCCCCCAGGCAGCCAAAAACACCCAAATTTCCCTAACTGGGTGATTAAATTTCTTGTGATAGTCAAAATATTTGATGAAAAAGCTTCAGCATCCTTGTGACGTGCTGAGGTCTCCTGGTTGCCTCTCCCTGCCGCGTATTTTACATTTATATTTTCATTGCTGTGTTACATTCAAAATCGCCCCCAAAATAACAGTATTTTGTATTAAAACCAAAATATTTCGCACACACGGGTCCTAAAAATTATTGTCAGTGCCACACAAAATTATGGAATTTTTCAGGTTTGAAAAAAGCCATTAAATTTAATTTATTTGAAATTCCACATTAGGACAAACCCCCAAAACTTGTTAATTTCTCTCGTGGGATGGCAAAAAGGGTTAAAAATGGACAGGAGGGGAGGAGCAGCACTGACCTAAAATGGGGTGACCAGGTGTGGTCCCCAGGAAAGGTTTAGGGGTGAAAGGGTACATGGGAAACCCTGCAAGCTGCTCCCTGAATATCCAGCTATTAATCCAGGACTGTGTCAGTGCAGGGCCAAATCCTGCTGCATCTGAGGCTGAAATTATCTTTTAAAATTTTTTTTCAGCAGCCTTGTCACCCCCTGAGCTCCCCTGGTTGCCTTTCCATCCCCTTTTAAACTTCTATTTTCCCCGCTGTGTTACATTCAAAATGCTCAGGAAAATGAGAGTATTTTGTATGAAATCCAGCGTTTGTCACACCCACAGCTCCTAAAAATTATTGCCAGTGCCCCACACAATTATATAATTTTCCAAGTTTCAGAAAACTTTAAATTTCATTAAAGTTCCATGTTAGGATGAGCGCCCCGAACTTTGTGTTTCCTCTTGGGGGTGGGATGGGAGGAAGGGTTGAAGGTGGATTTGAGGGGAGAATCAGCTCCCCCCTGAAATGGGGTGAACCCATTTAGGGCCAAATCCTGCTGGATCTGGGGCTAAAATTATTTTTGCTTAAAAATTTTCAGCAGCTTTGTCACTCCCAGAGCTCCCCTCATTGCCTCTCCCTCCCCTTTTACCCTTCTACTTTCCTTGCTGTGTTACATTCAGAATATCCAGGAAAATGAGAGTATTTTGTATTAAAATAAACATATTTCACACCCACAGCTCCTAAAAACTAAATTGCCAGTGCCCCACACAATTATTTAATTTTCCAGGATTGAAAAAACCTTTAGATTTAATTTGTTTTAAGTTCCACATTAGGATGAGCACCAAAAACTTTGTGTTTTCTTTTGTGGGATGGGATAAAGGGTTGAAGGTGGATTTGAGGGGAGAATCAGCTCCCACCTGAAATAGGGTGATCCCATTTAGGGCCAAATCCAACTTTGCTTAAAAAATTCTTTTTGCTTAACAATTTTCAGCAGTTTGTCACCTCCTGAGCTCTCCTGGTTGCCTCTCCTTCCATTTTACACCTCTATTTTCTTTCTATGTTAACGCTTAACATATAAAATGCTCAGGAAAATGACAGCAATTTGTATTAAAACCAAAATATTTCACACACACAATTCCTAAAAATGAATGCCACTGCCCTGCGCAGTGATACAATTTCCCATGGGTGAGAAATTTCATTAAATTTCATTTATATGAAGTTCCACATTAGGATGAGCACCCAAATTTTCTCTTGTGGGATGGGAAAAAGGGTTGAAGGTGGATCTAAAGGGAGAACCAGCCCCACCTGAAATGGGGTGAGCAGGGAAAACCCCAGGAAAGGTTTGGGGATGAAAGAGTCCATGGAAACCCTGTGAGCTGCTCCCTGAGTGTTTCAAGGCAGGAGTGTGCCAGGGTAGGGCCAAATCCTGCTGGATTGAGGCTGAAATTCCCAAGGAAATCTTGCAAAAAATTTCCCAAGTTCAGTTCAAAAAGGGCCAAAAGGCATCGCCCAGGAAGGAGGTGAAAAAACAAGAAAATATCCAGGATCCCAATTTTCTTTTCTTGCTGGGTTTTTTTTTTTTTCCTGGTAATAATTTAAACACTGAGGGGATGAGAAAGAAAGGCAAGGAGTTTTAAAATATTGAAGAGACAGATGGAGGTGATGGGAGGTAAAATGGCAGCACTGAGGGGTGGGACTCGGGCAGGAATGGGGGGCCCAGCACCAACCTGAGCCCTGCAGAGCCGCACAGGGAAAGTCCTTATGTAACTTCTACAATTTATATAACTGCAAAAATTCCTCCAGGGGCCTTTCCTGAGAGAGAGCAGAGCTTTTTATGGGATCAGGGTGAGCTGACCCGGAGCTGGAGCTCTGAGGGGATGCCTGGGGGTGGATGGAGCGGAGGACAGCCAGGATGGGACACCCAGGGAGCCTCGATTTTATTACTGTCATTAATATAAATCTATAAAAATAAATGAAAAATCTATTTTAATATTTAATATATATATATATAATTTATATATAGATAGAATTTTAATATATATATATATTTAAAAAATAGGGGCATGTCCCCCTGCATGGCAGGGGACACTGAGGGTGGCACTGGGCAGCAGGAGCTTGGCAGGGAAGTGGCGCTTGAGGCGAGGGAGTTTTTGCAGTGTTGCTGCACAAAAAGGGGGATCAGGAGAGGGGGTGCCAGGACAGCTCACCCCATGAACAATGGGGGACTGAAAAAATTGCAAAACCTGGGCTCTGGGGCTCCCAAAGCTGCTGAATTCCCAGCACACCCCGGTGACTCAGGGCTGGGAATGCACAAGAGACACAGCAGGGTGGCCCCGGGCTGGGCAGGACACGGGGAGAGCTGTGGGAAGGCAGGATTTGGGATAGGAATTGGGGCAGGATTTGGGAAGTAGGAATTGGGGCAGGATTGGGATTGGGGCAGGAATTGGGATAGGATTTGGGGTAGGATTGGGATAGGATTTGGGGTAGGAATTGGGGTAGGATCTGGGGTAGGATTTGGGATAGGGATTGGCTAGGATTGGGATAGGATTGGGGTAGGATTGGGATAGGATTTGGGGTAGGAATTGGGGTAGGATTGGGATAGGATTGGGATAGGATTGGGATAGGATTGGGATAGGAATTGGGGTAGGATTTGGGGCAGGATTTGGGACAGGACCTGGAATAGGATCTGGGATAGGATTGGGATAGGATTGGCATAGGATTTGGGACAGGATTTGGGATTTTGGCACTGCCAGGCCCAGAGCCCCGGGTATGGGGGGGCACTGCAGGGATGGGGGAGCCCCACAACAGAGGCAATGCATAATCCCTGATTCCTGATCCATTTCAGGGCACAAAACCCTGCAAATCCCCACTCCTGCTCCCAAAATGCCCCATCCAAAGCTCCCCAAAGTCTGGGGATGCTCCTTGCTGTGATCTCTGCCCGGGACCCCCCCTTTCCCCCCGCAGCAGATGGACACCCACTCCCAATTATGTTCCCGTCACAGGAAGAAGAAAGAAAGACAAATGTCCCCAAGAAAACTCTCGGGGAGGACAAAAGCTCCTTGAAATAGGAGCTGAGCTGTTTTTTCCAGGTTCCGAGCGGGGGCCGGAGGGAGGGGAAGGACAAGGGGGGGATGGAGCGGCGGGATGCGCACGCAGGCGCCGCTTCCCGTCTTTGTCTGCGAAAGGAGGTCACGGGGGGGTTCGGGGGGGCTCGGGGGGCTCGGGGGGTGATGCGGGGCCGCGTCAGCCGCACGTCAGGGCAGCAGCTGATCCCGGCGCCCAATCCCGGCGCGCTGAGCTCATCCCGGGAGCGGCGCCAGCGCGGCTCAACTGCGCGCACCTGGTGGATGCGAGCGACACTGCAGGGACACTGTGACAGCACGGGGGGCACCGGGAAACGCCCCCCTGCCACGGCCCGGACACCCCCGCGACCCCCACAAAGGCAGGAAGCCTTTGGAGAACTGCTTGGTCTAGCTCAGGGTTCAGGCAGGGGCTCCTCAGACGTTCAATTGCCCCCAAAAATCGCTCCTCAGTGGGGATGCCCCAATGGGAGCACTTTGGGGGTGCGCTGGGCGCTGCTGGCCCAGCAGGGCCTCCCAGTGCCTCCCAGTGCGCCCCAGACAGCGGCACTCAGCCCCACCAGTGACAGCCCCAGCGCTGCTTGCGGGGGCAATGCCCTGGGACAGGCAGGAGCTGGGGCCAGGTGGCACCTGCAGCTCCCCAAAAGTGAGGGGTGGCACGGGACTGGCACCTGGTGAAGCCACCACAGTGGCAGCAGTGATAGGGACAGCAGCAGGAATGGGGACACAGCAATGATGGGGACACAGCAATGATGGGACCGCAGCAGGGATGGGACAGCAGCAGGGATGGGGACACAGCAATGATGGGGACACAGCAATGATGGGACAGGAGCAGGGATGGGACAGGAGCAGAGATGGGACAGGAGCAGGGATGGGACAGCAGCAGGGATGGGACAGCAGCAGCTCCTCACTCCCAAAGATTGAGCCCTGGGTCACAGCCTGGCCTGGCTCCCACTCTCTTTTCCAGGTGTCCTCTGTTAAAAGCAGCCCAGCAGCCCCTCCAGCCAGGAGAACACCTGGGCCAGGCTGGCTGCAGGGGCTGCACCAAGCCAGGGGCCCCAGGGATGGTGCTGGAATGGCAGGGAAAGAGCTGCTGCACCCAAACATCAGCAAAAGGCAGCACAAAGGCACCACCAGTGCCTGGTGTGAGGTGCAAACACCGGCTAAACATCCCAGCTGTGCTACAGAAAGTTTGTGAGGTGGGAGAGTCACTGCTGAGATGGACACACACACACACTTGTGCAGTGACAGCAACAGCTTCTTTTTTATTGTAAGTTGTTCCTAAGTTTTACACTCTTAACAAAGTGTGATTTTAAGTCATTTGTTACATCAAAACAGCTCATTCTATTCATTGGACAAAGCAATAGTTTATTGTATTTTATTGGTACAAAGTAATTAATGGAAATAATGAATCAGCAAGAGTTCATAACAAATTATTAAGGCACAAATACTGCTCACTAAGGCAGGTGTCCTCTAACTGCAATATCCCTTTTGTGTCTGTTTTGTTGGTTTCCGTGCTAATGGCCTTGCTTTCTTCCTTGCTATGGATAAACTCACATTTTATCAATGTCCTCCCCTGCTAACTCAGTCCCTTGGCCTGCAGAGCAGCTGCTGAGCCCATCCACAGGCAGCTCCCTCCAGGCTCTGATAAGCAGATCTGGGAATCAGGGAAGGTACAAACACTTCCCAGAGCACCCCACCTGTACTTACAGACTGTGTGTGTGACATTGGGAATGGTTGCAGCTTCCAGGAATTGCAGGAACAGCCTCAAACCCCTGTCCCAGGGCTCACAGGGAGCAGGTAGCCCACCCATCCTGCAGAAATCACTCTCACCACAAAGTCCAGGGAGAAGGTTCTCCAGAAAGCAAAGGAACATTCATTCCCTGTCGTAGTTGAGATGGAGACAATACAAAGCAACACATTCCATTTTCAGAAGGCTTCAAACCTGTTTTTATTGTAGCATGCTTTTTATTCTTACAAACCTCATGAATTTACACTTTACTCATTGGTTATGAGAGACAAACAAAGTGCTCATTGGAACAGGCAGTTGCAGGTTTCTCTTATTTCTCCTTCTTTCTTTCTTGGTTTCTGTGTAAGTGACCTTGGTAGGAAATTCTTTCAGAGGTGAACATGGATCCTCTGATCAAGCTTCTCTCTGGCTCACAGAAGTTGCTGTAAAATCTCTTCCACGATTTCCCAGAGCAGTGCTGCTGCCAGAGCCCTGCCAGAGCACCTTGGTGCTGCCAGGGTGTGTCCCCAACACCAATCCAGGGAAATGAGGAGGCAAGAGCAGGGAGAAGGTGAAGGGAAGAGAGCCACCAGCTCCCATGAGGTAAATCAGGATTTGTTTAAAGAGAATATATTCACAAGGGTGTTAAATAGCAGAGAAGGGAGCTCAGTTATGCTGAGAGAGGAGCTGGGACAATGTCTGGCCTTGCAGGGGCTCCAACTTGACTGCAAATGCCCTGAACAATCCCTAACTTTGGATTGGCCTCACCTGGGGCAGGAGGAATGGGCCTGAGCCCTCCAGAGGAGCCTTTGACTCCGAATTATCCTGTGATGCTGGAAGGACCTGGTGAGCTCCCCCTGCTCCTTCTCCTCAGCAGAAACTTTTGGATTTACCAGCTCCTGGTTTGGGACAGATTTCTCCATTTTTCCTGAGAATATTCCAGAGGCACAGAGAAGTTTCTGTCCCTGTTTGCTGCCACTTCTCAGCCAATGTTGGCACATCAGGAACAGAAGGAGGGAGAGAGGAGCCACAGCTGCAGAATCCCAAAGGCCTGAGGGGACAGAGCTGGGGACACTGGGATGGACAAGGAAGGGGAGGGAGGTTTTGGCTGCAGAAGACCCTGATGCCTGCAGCCAGATATTTGTGAGCAAGGGGAAGGGGTGCCAGAGTATCCTGGGAATTCCTGAGGACATGGGAAGAGCACTCAGGGATGCTGGAAAGACAGGCAGAGAACCAGGAACAGGAATTTGGGGACAGGTCCCCAGCACTGCCAGGAAACCCCAAAGCTTCAGTCCCAAGAGAAACTTTGATTTGGGTCCACATGAGGAGCTCAGGGCCCTGAGCCCCAGCTTGGGGGAGTGAAGTGTCACTGCCCTGTAAAGGAATCTCCAAATCCACATGTCAGGAGTTAAATCCATCCTGGACCTGACCTCATGGACCTGAGGGGTCACTGACTTCCAGAATTGCTCTGGGTGAGCCTGGGTGAGGAATTCTGGTCAGATGGGTGAGGAATTCCTGGGGGGCTGCATCCAGGACTTACAGACAACATCCCCAGGTCCAAATGGGAACCAGCAACTCACAACTTATAATAGAAATAAAAATAATAAACATTTAAATCTAAACACAAAATACCATCTCAAACACCCTCCATACAACGAAATAACAACACCCTAAATACTTCCATAAACAATACCTACCTGCTTCCACCAACACCATGTTAAAACCAACAAAACATTCAGCCTCCTACTACACCACCACCTCTAATCACTGCTGTTATTACACCTTCCAGTTCTAATAATATACAACAACAAAAACAACTACCAATTCCTTGTGCAAAACAAAAAAATTCCTCAAAACCTAAAAAAAAAATCTTTACAACATACAAACAAAAAATTAATCTCATTTCCTCATACTCCAAAAATAATCTGAAATAATAATGCAAAAAATCCTTCAAAAAACACAGCAAATTCTACCAACTAAACAAAAATTTAAGAATTTTTTTTTTTAGTTATGCTGAGAGAGGAGCTGGGACAATGTCTTGCCTTGCAGGGACTCCAACCTGACTGCAAAATGCCCTGAGCAATCCCTAATTTTGGATTGGCCTGGTCTGACTTATGGACTGGTCCATACTGGGACCTGCAGTGACATCAGACTGGGGGGACTGTGTGGGGATCCCTTATCTGGGGCTTCCCACACTGGAAGGGGCTGATAAGAGAAGTGCAGAGAGACTTTTTATCAGAGCCTGCCATGACACGAGGAGGAGGAAGGGTTTAAACTGGAAGAAGGAGGTTTAGACTGGACAGAGGAAATGCACAATGAGGGTGGTGGGTGATGCTGAGAGTAATTAATTAGGGTTGTGCTTGGAAGGGAGATTTGAGCAGCCCCTGGCACTGATGGAGCTTAGAGGGAAGGTGGAGAGAGACTTTGAACCAGAGCCTGTGGTGACAGGACAAGGGTGAGGGATTTAAACTGAAATGGGAGCACTGGGGAGGGGGGACAGAGGATTTGTTGGGCCAGAAGTTCACACAGGGAAGTCACAGGAACAAACTCCTGGAGACAGCCAGACACAAAGCTGCCCCTGAGGGGCTCTGCAGTGCCCTGGCAGCCCCAGCCCAGCCCCCCTGCAGCACCTGAGCTGTCACTGACCTGTCCCACGCAGGCAGGGCTGAGCCCAGCACAGAGCTGCAGGAAACACCTCTGCTTTTCCTTCCTGCAGGTAATTCTGGCCCAGACGGAATCAAATCCACACTCCCCACTCCCATGGACATCTCCACCTAGGAAATTTGGTTAACACAAAATAACCAGGACACTCAGATGGGTCAGGGCCTGCCAAGTTCCCTCTTTGCTCAGCACAGAGGGAGGGAGAAGATTTAAGGCACTTTTCTATCCCCAAACTCTCATTCCCTAAAAGATCAGAGAAGGGGAAGAGGTGACACTCCCCTGGCTGTGCTGCACCTTACCCTGGCAATGGGGCACCAGCCTGGGCTGTGGCAGTGCCTGGGGGGCAGCAGGGAATGCTCCTGATCCCCTGGGCCCTCTGGCATGAGGGGAGTGAGGAACAGGGTTTGGGGGCTGAGAGCCAGGCCTGGCTGGGCAGCACCTCCCAAAATCAGCTCCTGTCAGTGCCAGGGTGTGCTACAGGGCAAGCAGGCCCTGGTGTGAGGTGTGAACAGCAGCTGAACATCTCAGCTGTGCTACAGAAAGTTTGGGAGGTGGGAAGTTCCCTCCAGGCTCTGATATGCACAGGTGGGAACCAGGGAAGGTACAAACACTTCCCAGAGCACCCAAAACAACAAGGATGTTCTTATCCCAATTTCCTACCCAGGCACAGATGTGCACAAAGCTCCCACCTCTGGGAACAACCTGAGCTCCAGGAGATGGTGCAGTGAGTTCATTAGCTTGGGGTTGTTCTGTTTTGGGGCTCACAGCCAGGACAGAGTCAGGTAAAGCCTGAAGTCAGGGAAAAAAGAAAGTACTTTATGTGATTCTTTATGGGAAATTAAGACAGAATATTCATTTCTCCCCAGGAGGGAATCTCTGGGAGATCCTGTGCAGATAGGGCAGTGCCAGCCTGGCCCCATCCCTGGTGCCAAGGGGTTTGCAGGGCACGGTGTGGAAGCTCACCCAGGGAAGTCACAGAGGTGCAGCAGGAGCAATCCCTGGCCCTGTGCCCTAGTGACAGCCAGGCCTGACAGCGCCCAGAACCCCCAGACCTTCCTGAGAACGCAGCCAGGACTCTGCTCCCACCCCAAACCCCTCTGTGGGGCTGCAGTGTCTGCACAGGGGCTGCAGCAGGGCCACGGAGCCTCCATAGAATCCCAGCGATCCAGCTGCCACCTGGTGTCCGAGCACAGCTCTGCACAGGGAGCCTCATGCACTGAGCTGAGAATTCAGCCTGGTTCAGGAGCAAATATCCTCCCATCAGGGGTATTGCCAGGGTTGGGGCAGCCCCAGCTGCTCTGGGCACCTGTGCCAGGGCCTGCCCACCTCCCAGGGAACAATTCCTATTCCCAACATCCCATCCAGTCCTGCCCCTGGCAGTGGGACCCATTCCCTGGGTCCTGGCACTCCAGGCCCTGCTGTTGCAGTCTGGCACTTGGAGAAACCCTCTCTGGCACTCTTGGTTATGACATTACCTTCCCACACGACATTTCCTTTCCCTGCTCAGTTCTCCCCCCTCAGCTGAAGGATCCTGACCCACCAGATCCCTCCTCACACAGGACCTTTGATCACCCTGCTCCATCCCCAGTCTAATTCTACCACAATTTATTTCTGAGGGGTTTCTCTGGGCACCCACTGACACCCTGACTTACTGCCTGCTTCATGTTTTAGTGACCAGAACTGCAGAACAGTCCCCAAAAGGGCTTTGGGACAGTGGGAGTGCAAAGTGCACAGGCTGTTATGGACACTGCAACTCAAAAATTATGGCATTTTAAATAACTGCAGGAAAAATCTCCTGAATTGGCTCTGCAGCTTCCTGCAAAGCTTTTGCTGGACTCAGAGGTGTAACTGGAGTGTCCACCCCTCCTGGCCTCTTGAAAGGGAGTTCAGGGTGCTCCCCTCATGTGCAGAAATGCCAAAAACTCACCAACATTTACTCTGAGGAGCAGCATTCCCTCCATTCCTTCAGACAGTGGATGACACTGCCCTGCCAGGGACATGCTCGACCCTTGGGAGAACAGGAGCCAAAAAGGTGTGGGGATGAAACAGACAAACAAGAGGTCAGGTAAGAAAAATACTGCCTCTTCTTTAATGTTCAAAGACATCAGTAAACAAACAGAACCGTACAGACAGAGGCTGAACCCCCCACCTCCCCTAACAGCACGTTCCAAACCACCACAGGTACCAGCTGAGCACTCAGGAGAAGGAGCAGCAAAATCTGGGATTGGAGGGATGGCCGAGGGAATTCTCTGCTGGGTGAGGGCAGGAACAGAGCACTTGCAGGAAAGCAGCTTCCCTCACCCAGCAGCAGAGCAAGATCTGCTGGGTACAGCCCAGAACTGTTTCCTCTCAGAGCAAACAGCCCAGATCTCTTGCTGACACACAGCAGGACCATGTGTGAACTTGGGGAACACAGCTGGAAGCTACATTACAGGTGCAGGACACACTAAGTACTGACCTGGGCAGCCAAACCTCTGTTGCACAGGGATTTAAGCTTCCCAAGGAATAAACACAACAGGGAGGTTGTGTCCAACTCAGCAAAGTGCTGCAGAACTCGTTTGTGAATGCAGATCTAGGTGTGGGGGGAAGGAATGACCTTATGCTCTGCACACATCCTTCCATCCACTCCACTGAGCTGCTCCAAGGACATCCCTACCCCACAACTGGTCTGATCCAATAATTCCTGGAGCTGTGGAGCATCAGCTGCTTAGCAGGGACAGCAGGAGCAGCTCTCAGTGCAGGCTGCAGAGGACGGCAGGGCGGTACCTGAGTGCAGGTCAGGGACAGCAGGATGGATCCCAAGTGCTGCAGAGAGGCAGAGATCGTAGGCACAGCTGCTCCAGCTCCCAGCTGGCTGGCAGGAGCCTGCATGGGAACCATGGAGGTGGCTCAGGCTCTGTGGCAGTCCCACAGCTGCCAGCCAGGACTCAGCAGGGCTCCATGCCCACAGCAGCGACAGCGGGAACTGTGACGCGGTGACAAGTAAGGAGCACACGTCACATCTGTGCCTCTCCAGGTGGCAGGAGCCTGCAGTGGGGCTGGCTCTGCTGCCACCACACGCAGTCTAAGATGGAGAGAGGGCTAAAGTGGCTCCTGCAGGGCCCAGTTGTGTGCTCCAAGCATCCATGTCCAAGGCGGGAGGCCCCGCAGCCCAGAGCCCTCAGATCTCCACGTCGCTCTCCTTGTCATTGTCGTGGTCACCGTCGTAGAACTCGTTGGGAGCTTCAGGCCTGGGGGGAGAGAAATCCCTGTCAGGGAGGGGACAGAGACCTGGAACCCCTGGGGCCTGAGGGAATGTCATAGCAGGAGACCACAGAAGCTCCTTGGGTAAAAACAAAAGACTCAGAAGTGAATTCCCTGCCCATGGGCTTTAAGGTCCCTGCCAACCCCAAATTCTGGGATTCTATGACTTGTTCTAGGACTCAGATGGATTCCTCTAAACCCCCTCCAGGGGCAGAAAGGGAAGCCCATTGCTCCAGAAGAGGCTCTGGTACCTGCTGTAGTTTTCCTCTGAGCCCCTCTCCTCAGGATCAGGCTCATCTGTGCGGTCGTAGCTGAGCAGGTCTGAGGGCACGTCGTGGATCTGCACGCTGGGAGCGTGGTTCAGCATCTTCAGGTTCTCAAATATGGTCTGCCTGATCTGATCCAGGTACTACAGGGACACAACACACAGGGATCACCACAGTGGCACGTGTCACAGCTCTGTCACCTGCCTGCATCACCTCTGTGCTGGCCAAGAGCAACACACTTGTGCAAAAAGTCACTTATCAGAGCAGAGTGAATTCAATCATTGCCACCCAAGCAGGAAACACTGACACAACCCAGTTGTTGTTTCTCATTGTTTTTTTTGCCCTGGGCTCTAGCTGGTTTCACAGGACAGAGCATCAACCACAGGGTTTTGGAAATCCCAAGGTGATATTGCAGCATGGCTGCAAGCACTCACCTGCCTGGAGTTCTGATTCTCAATCCTCGTGCTGACATCAGGGTGAAGGGTGAAGTCTGGAGCGAAGTACTCAAAGTACTCTGGGATGCAAGGAGGCAGAGTTAGAGCACAGAGGGCCAGAAGCTGTGCAGAGAGCACAGCTCACCCTCCCACCTGCCTGGGGGAGAGCAGAGCTTAAAAAGCACAGTGATATTCAACCCTGAGTGGAAGGGATTAGACAAAACAACAGGAAATGGTGCAAACTGAATCACACTGGACACACACAACTGTGTCTGCCCAGCAAAGTGGGTGGTGGGAGATCACAGAATGGTTTGGGTTGGAAGGGACCTTAAATCTCATCTCATTCCACCCCCCTTCCACTAGAGCAAACCCCACCCAACCTGGCCTTGGACACTTCCAGGCATGGCTAAGGCCATCTCCAAGGTCAGGAAGTGCTGACACTTTGGCCCTGGTCAATGCAGAATAGAACATCCCAAGAATTCCAGCTGAGCTCATAAGGAAAAAAAGCATCTCCAACTTACCACTGTAGGGGAGCTCATCACTAATTGGTTCATCCACGAGCAAGGAGGTTTCATAAGTCCTGAAAAGATGGGGAAAGAGGAGCTCAGTTCCCTGAAAGGGACATGGGAAATGCAGGGACAAATCCCACAGCAGTGCCCCTCACCAGGCAGAGGGGACTCACCAGCAGCGAGCCACGTTCCGGACCGTGTAACCTCCTCCTCCCAGCACCAGCAAGGGGATGTTGAAGCTCTTCACATACTCCACACACTCCCTACAAACCCAAACAGGAAAATGGCAGAGCTGGAAACTGCAGCACAGGTTCACGTGTCAGAAATGCCCCCCTGAACTCCCAAAAGCACCATGGCTGCTGTGATATACCTGGAGCTTCCACCCAGGAATCTCCAGCATGGGGTTGGGTTGGGAAGGACCTTAAGGCTTGTCTCATTCACCCCCTGCCATGGCAGGGACACCTTCCACCATCCCAGGCTCCTCCCAGCCCCAGTGTCCAGCCTGGCCTTGGGCACTGCCAGGGATCCAGGGGCAGCCCCAGCTGCTCTGGGCACCCTGTGCCAGGGCCTGCCCACCCTGCCAGGGAACAATTCCTCATTCCCAATATCCCATCCAGCCCTGCCCTCTGGCAGTGGGAGCCATTCCCTGTGTCCTGTCCCTCCATCCCTTGTCCCCAGTCCCTGTGCAGCTCTCCTGGAGCCCCTTCAAGCCCTGGAGGGGCTCTGAGCTCTCCCTGGAGCCTTCTCCTCTCCAGGTGAGCACCCCCAGCTCTCCCAGGCTGCCTCCAGTCCTCAGGACCATCTCCATGGCCTCTTTCATCACCCCTCTGCAGCACCTCATACAAAGCCTCATTATCAGACCTACTCTAGTTACACAAATGTTAAAAAAAACCCTCAAAAACTGCTGGCAGGCCAAAGCCAAAGCTCCAGCCTCACAGCAGAGACTCCTCAGAGTCCTTCAGGTGGTTTTTCTGAGCCCAGCCCTGCTGTACTTACCCATGACCTCTTATACTGAGGTTAAAGCATCCCAGCCGGTCACAACCCAGAGAATCAGCACCACACTGAGAATAGAAAAACAGAAAAACAATTTGGCATTGCTCTCCAGATCCACACCAGGGGACAGAAGGTCAAACAGACAGAGCCCTCTGAGCCCTCTGCAGGCATGGATGTGTGCACAGAGGTTTGCTTCCTTACCTGCAAGACTATGCAGGTAGGCTGATAGTAATCTACCACCTGGTTAATGACTGGCTGGAAGAGGTGCTTGTAACCTTTGGAGAGAGAGAGAGGTGGATTTGTCATGGCTCTGGAGCAGGAGGACCAGGAAAGCCCTGGGGCCAAGGGGAAAGGGGAGGGAACACCTACTTTGGTCATCGATGCCATCTCGGAGGGGCACGTTGAGACAATAGTAACGGCCACTCTCTGCACCAACCTCATACATGTCACCTGCAAAACAGGACAGGCACAACAGCCCTGAGGCTTCAGAGCTGTGCAAAGCCAGGTCTGAGCTGGGCTGAGTCCTTCCACCTAATCAGAACCCCCTTCTTACAAGCAACTACAGCTCGATTCCTCTCTAATCACTTTCTCCCACCATATCCCCCCCACAGCTTGAGTTTTGTGATTTACTCTTTTCTACTCTAGCAGAGCTTCGAAGGGATTCCTAAGCAGGTTCCCACTAGAAATTCAAAACTTACCTGTGCCAGGAAAGAAATAGTTGCCATATTTGTGAAAGGACACTGTCATGACACGATCTGTCAGGTAGAAAGCCTCCTGCACCCCATCCCCGTGATGGATATCGATGTCGATGTACAGCACCCGGGGGTGATACCTGTGGAACACATCAAAGCTGGGGTTCCAGGCATCTGTACACACTCAAACATCCTCCTTTCATGTGCTTGGAAATTGGTATTTAAAACATTTTCTTCTGAGGTGGTTGGAAATGGATATTAGAACAAAAAGGTTTTAAATAGGGCCAGAAATGTCTTGGAAAATAACTTGTTTAAGCAGCTGGATGTTCACAAATTGCAGATTCTTGTTTCCAATGTGCTCATAGTTAATCTTTAAGAGCTCCAGTGATTTTAATCATATCAGGAAATGAAAGGCAAGCTGGCATGGAGGAGGTGGGAAATGGAGCACTTTGTCCCAGCTGGTGAGCACCAAAATTTCCAGGCTAAATTTACTGGAGAAGCAGCCAGAGACACAGAGACAGAAGCAAACTCAAAATGCAGTCACCTCTGCAGAAATGGTTCCTGGAAACAGGCAACAGAAGAACAGGGACATAAATAACATCCCATGAGGGGTAACTGGGCTGTACTTGAGGCCTCTTGTGCAGGGATAGCCAGGGAAATCCTGAGGTTCCAAACAGCAGGGAAGGGGGAACAAGAAAACCCAGTACATCCCATAAATCTGACTGAGAGCAAGTAAACTTGCCAGCAGTCATGTAACTATTGTTTGATCAACTCCAAATTCTTTTTAATTCCATGACAACTCGTCTGAAGTTCAGTGACAAGGAGGGCACTTTGAAGTACCAAAAAAAGCCCCAAAAAACCACCTCAGATCAACTCAAGAAACTAAAGGTATTTCTGTAACCTCTCCTCTCATTCGGAATTCATTTTTCACTTCATTTCCTGAAGTGAAAAATAACCTGACTCTTTTCTATGGAGACCAAGTATCCTTTGATCATCCATGTGCAGCCCAAATCCTGTTCTTAAGGCGCCCAAACAACTCCAGAAAGATTTGAGTCATTTTTGTGTCTCCAGTGAACCAAAACCTCACTGTGGCAAAAAGGCTGAGACTCAGGAGCCCCTGAAATGGGATTGAAGAACTCTTCTGTATCCCTCAAGCTCCCTGAGAGATAACAAAACATCTGACTCCAACAAAACTGGACTCAGATGTTCCAGCGCTCAAACCCTTTTGTGCATCTTACAGGTAAGGCCTCAACAAAAATGAAGTTTTTGGGCTTCCTGGATTCCAGAAAGGCAAATGAAGCAGGGAAAGAGAGAAAGAGCAGAGGGAAAGCACGAAGCAGCAAGCAGAGTTCAGCCCTGGGGCCTGTCCTTACTTGAGCAGCTCCAGGATGCCGATCACGATGTCGTTGACATAACAGAAGCCTGAAGCCTGGAAGAGAGAGAAACCCCAAGAGCTTTAGGATGAGATCAACAGAGCCCAGGCCCCAAAGACAAGAGGAATCCACAGCTCTGCCTCATTACCTCAAACTTTTTGGCATGATGGAGGCCCCCTGCCCAGTTTATGGCAATGTCACAGATCTAAGAGAGGAAAGAGAAATGAGTTTAAAGTGACAATATGGTGACAACAACTCTGTACCCTCCTTCCCACTGCCACCTGCCCATCCCAGGGGTCCAGAGCACCCTCCTGGCTTTTCCCCCTCCTCCTCCAAAGCTCCAGCTGGGTTCCACAAGATCAGCACCTCAGCCCCTTACCTTGTTGTTCAGCTGTGTTGCTCCCTGCAGGGAGGCCCCAGTGTAACGAGAGCAAAATTCAAAGAGGCCTGGAAACACTGGGCTGAAAAAGAAACCACATTCCAACTCAGAATCCTCATTCCTCCCCTTTTCTGCAGAGAAAAAGGAATCAAACTGGTCAGGGGTAACACCTGAGCAAGAATAAAGCTCAGTTCTCTGTGGAAGTGTTAATTTGGGATCAGGATCACTCTGAACCTGCCTGTAACTCACTGAGCCCCAGCAGGGGAGTGAGCTGCCTGCAAACACCGTGGGGAACACAGGGAATTTGAGAATGATTCCCAAAGCTTCCAAACCAGCCTTGAGAAGGCTTCACTGTTCTCAAAACCTGTCAGAGTCTGTCCTGCAGCTCTGCTGGGGTGTGCCCACAGCTGGGACACGATGAGACACTGCCTCAGGAGAGGGGGAGACTGTGACAGCTCCCAATCCCAGAATGATTTCAGTTGGAAGGGAACTTAAAGCTCATCCTGTTCTACCCCTGCCATGGCAGGGACACCTCCCACTGTACCAAGCCTCACTCAGCCTGGCTTTGGACACTTGGGAGGGATCCAGGGGCAGCCACAGCTGCTCTGGGCACCCTGTGCCAGGGCCTGCCCACCCTGCCAGAGAACAATTCCTTCCCAGTATCCCATCCATCCCTGCCCTCTGGCAGTGGGAGCCATTCCCTGTGTCCTGTCCCTCCAGGCCTTGTCCCCAGTCCCTCTCCAGCTCTCCTGTCAGCTCCTTCAAGTACTGGAAGGCCACACCTTCTGTAAGTATCCTTTCTCCATTCTTTAGTATAGCATTAATAGAATAGAATAGAATAATAAATTAGCCTTCTAAGAACATGGAGTCAGATTCATCATTTCCTGCTGGGAAGGATGAAAGTTTGACAAGAAAGTCTCACAGATAGGTGTGCTTAGCAGAAAGATTTTTGAATGTAGAATCTGAAGAAGGAATAGAGATGGAAGCAAGTTTAGATATAGAAGAAAAGAATTGCTGAGCCAGTCTTACTGGATAACCAAGGAGGCAAAGGGTGTGTTAGTTAGAAGGGGTTTTTATGGCTTAGAGCAAAGGATAAAGGATGTTTTTACCAAGCAAAAAAATAGCACAGGCAAACAAGGCAGCAAATGTTGCAAGTAGAAAAAAGGTCTCAGAATTTTCCACTGCAAGAAAACTGAAAACCAACTTCTAGCTAAAACTGTAATGTACTGACTTTTAGTGATTGGAGAACAGTAACATGAATATGGTAATGACAGGAGTTATGATAAGCTATAGATAACAGTTCAGGTATAGATTGGCTCTACTGTATTAAGATGCTCAGCAAAGAAAAGTCTAGAATGCATTGCAACCAAAGCCAAAGGGTCTCCAGGCCTGCCTGCAGCTGGAGCTGACAGCTGTGGGCACAGCTCTGTCACCCACGACCCTGGACTGCTGTAACCTCTTGGATGGAATAAACTGCATTTGGAAGAGCTCTCATTCAGGCTCTTACAATTTCCTTCCTGCCAGAGGGGACCCTGAAAATACCACAGGAGAGGGGGTTTGCATTTTCCATTTCAGAGGAGGCTCCTGCCTTCCCCAGCAGAACCTGGCTGTTCAAACCCAGCCAGCACAGGAGGGACACATCTTTGTGCTGCCCAAAGCAGGGCAGGAATGGCACACTGCAGCAGGGCCCTGGGCAGGGCAGGGCAGCCCCTGGGCACTCACCAGTCGTCACCCACGTTGAAGGCATTGAGGCTCTTGGTGAAGCCCTGCATGTTGTTGGGGCTCACCCTCTGCAGGAAGTCGATGTAATCCTCGGAGTGGAAGCGGCACATGTCGTGCTGGGAGGCCTGGTAGGGCTTGAACACCTTCCAGAGACAAAAGCAGCAGTTATTTCCCATCCAAACTCTGGCTCCTTGGGCTGGAAGGAATCTCGAGCTAATTGACAAGTGGACTGCACCAGGTACCTTAAAAATGTGCAAACACTGGTAATTGTATTCATTTAAATTCAGCTGCTCTATGGAACCTGCTCTCCTCTCATCTTTCCTTTCCTAAATCCAAATTCTGCCTCTCCTGACTGCAGCTCTTTCTTGCCATAAAATTTCTTCCTACCTCATGGCACATTCTCCTGCTTGGGCAGCAAAATAAACCACAGCTTTTCCTTCCCTGGGGGATCCTTCCTCCCTACTCACCAGTTTGATCTAGGGGTGCTTCTGATCCCTCTGTAAGATTTAACTGACAGGTTCCAAATTATTTGGGGAAACCTCCCAGGAAGATGGAAGAGTTGCATAAGTTTTGTTTCCTTTGGAAAGGAAAACAGGGGGAATGGCCAGGGAGGTGGATGGAGTCAGATCCAGAACCTTGTGACAACACAGGTTTGGCACTTGGGGCACATCCCTCAGGAGAGGGGAAGTTAAAAATCAACCCCACTGGGAGAAGGAATTCAATTGATAAGAGATCTTTTCTGTGATTTCTCTTATTTAAATTTCTCTTATTTAAAGCAACCACTTCATAGAAAAAGTGGAACATGAACATAACAGAAGATGCACAAGCTGGTCTCCAAAGGGAAATTCCTCAGGACAACTGCAGCATTGTAGGAGTGTCATATTTATAAAGCTTCCCTGTTTCATCTTCCCCAACACAGCATGTTCCTGTTTTCTGTGCTGAGCAGGAAACCTGGGCATTTTCAGAGCCACCATAAAGCAGAACAAGCCCATCTCCTCCTCTCCTTGTGTTTTCCATGTGGAATTTGGTGTTTCTCAGAGGCTGCTGCCTCTTACAGCTCAAACAGGGGATGAGGCAACTCCTTATTCCCATGGATCCCCCAGGAATTGTTCATTAAACCAAACCAGCCCAAAACCTCTGGCAAAGAGAGGAGAAATGGCTCCCACTGGACAGCCAGAGGCTCTCAGAGCAGGGATGTGGGGATCAAACAGAAAGGGAGGGAAAAGCAGGCTGAAGTGTTCACTCAGCTGCTGGCAGGGCACAGCTGGCTCCTTGCAGCCTTCCCAGCAATCCCACCCTCCTTCCTGAGCTGGGCAAGGGGGGAAGAGGCACAGCCAGCCCAGCAGCATCGCAGCCTTGGGCTGTAAGGAGGCAGAAACAAAGCAAGCACAACACCAAATCAGCAGGCATTTCACAGTCCCACTGCTCCAAACCCCTGGTTTCATTTCTCCTGACTTGGCCAGTCCCTGACTGCTTGGGGATGAAGATTTTCAGCTTCCCAGTGGCAGCTTGTAGAAAAGTAACCACCCAAAAAAGAATTTCAAGATTAAAAATGTAGAGCTCTGCCCACTGCCTCCTTCAGGCAGGGATTTGCCATTTACAAGTGTTAGGTCAGAACAGGATTTTTGGTTGTTCCTGCAAGGAAAAGCCCAATTCTGGGGAAGTGACTTGTGGAAATAATAATTTAAAAAAACTCTGGGGAAGTTTCTTCAGGAAATTACTTGTGGAAATAATAAAAAAAATAAAATCCCTTCTGGGGAAGTTTCTTGTGGAAATAAAAGAAAAACAAAACACAAACCTCTGGGGAAGTTACTTGTGGAAATAATAAAAAAAACCTCTGGGGAAGTTTCTTGTGGAAATAAAAGAAAAACAAAACAAAAACCTCTGGGGAAATTACTTGTGGAAATAATAAAAAAAAACTCTGGGGAAGTGTCTTGTGGAAATAAACAAAACCAAAACCAAACTCTGGGGAAGTTACTTGTGGAAATAAAAAACCCAACCAAACAAACAAACAAAAAAACACCAAAACACCTCTGGGGAAGTTTCTTCTGGAAATAATAAATAAAACCAAAAACAAACTCTGGGGAAGTTACTTGTGGAAATCCACACAATGACAGTAAAAATCTGTCAGAGAAACTTTGCAAAGGCTCCCCACAGTTCCCCCAAGTGCTGCATTTCCACACAGTCGCTGCCCTGGATGTAGTTTTATTAATTAAGGAAACTTTTCTCCTATCTAAACACCTAAAATTCTTTTCATGAATTGTATCTCTACAGTTGCCTGACCTCAGCAGCTCCTTGGAATCCACAGCTGCACCAACAGTGTGAGACTGAGCTCTAAAATCACCACTGAACCTGTCACCCATCCACCTGTGGGGTCCCCAAAGCTCTACAGCCATCACTGAGCACTGTCATCAACCCGTGGGGTCCCCAAAGCTCTACAGCCATCACTGAGCACTGTCATCAACCCGTGGGGTCCCCAAAGCTCTACAGCCATCACTGAGCACTGTCATCAACCCGTGGGGTCCCCAAAGCTCCAAACCCAGCACTGAACGCGTGCCCCACCCGTGGGGTCCCCAAAGCAGCCCTGGGGGCTCAGGTCAGAGCCTGGCTGACCCCTCGGGGGTGCCCTGCTGTCGCCCCCCAGCCCGGCCGGGACCACGCGTGGCTTACGATCATTTTCTTGTAGAGGCCGTAGTGCAGCACCAGGCTGTGCGTGAGCGCCAGGCGGTGCGGCTTCATGGGGTGCCCCGCGCCTGGAACGGAACCGCGCGGGGATTAACGGGGCCGCCAGCCGGGGCACAACGGCCGCTGCCGCCGCCCGCCGCGCTCCGCAGCAGGTCCGGCCTGAGGGGACGGGGGGAAGCGGGGAGAGGGGAGCGGGGGAGCGGGGACAGGGAGAGCGGGCAGGGCCGCGCCCCCGCCTCCAGCCGGCCCCGCCCGGCCCCACAGCAGCGCCTCCGCCGCCCCGCCCCGGTGCTGCCCCGGCCCCGCGCGGCCCCGCTCGCACCGTAGTGGAAGTTCCCCACGTCCGGGTCGTAGAAATAGGCCACGGTCTTCGCCATGGCGGACAGGCCGCGCCGCGCGCCGCGCTCCCGCTTACGTCATCAACCCGCGACACCCGCCGGACCCGGGACAGGGCTGGGGCGGGACCACGGTAAACCACACCTACAAAGGGGGCGTGGCTTGGTCAAGGGGCGTGGCCACCCAGCGGTCCCAGTGCCACCCCCAGCAGATCCCAGTGACTCCCAGTGTCACCCTCAGCCGATCCCAGTTACTCCCAGCAGATCCCAGTTACTCCCAGTGTCACCCCCGGCTGCTCCCAGTTACACCCAGCAGATCCCAGTTACTGCCAGGTGCCCCCAGTTGCCCCCAGCAGGTCCCAGTTGCCCCCAGCAGGCCCCAGTTGCCCACTGGTTTCCCTTCTGCAGGCCTGCAGCTGCCTCCCAGTCATTCCCAGTTACCTCCAGCTGCCTGCTGGTTCTCTGCCATAATTCTCCGTCTGCTCCCTCAGGTGCCACCATCATTCCTCCCTCCTCCTCACCCGCTCCCAGTCACTGCCAGCTGCTCCAGTTACTCCCAAAGAGCCCAGCTGGCCACTGGATTCTCTTCTCCAGGCCCCCAGTTCCCCCCAGTTTTCTCCCAGTCACTCCCAGCTGCCCCTGTCACCCCCACAGCCCCCACCCCAGGGCACAGGCGGTGGGCAGTGGGCTTCCCATGGGACACCCACGCCCTGATGGGGCTCACTCCATCCCAGTCCCTGAGGGATGGGGACCTGCCGCCACCAGCTGTCACCTCCAGCTGTCACCAGGTGCCACCCTGGGGGCTGCAGGCTCTCCGGAGCTTCGGGGAAAACCCTCTGGAGGCGCTGCAAGGCAGGAGGAGGACAAAGGCAGGGTGGGAAATCGCTGGGGATGAGGAGGCAGCCGGAGCTGACAGGAGATGGAAACATTGCCATGGTGTGGGAATGGCAGCACGAACCTGCTCCCTGGGGCTGGAGGGAAGGACAGACGGACAGAGCAGGAAGCCTGGGCCAAAGGCTTGGAAAACCAAGCCAAAATCAAGGCTTGGTCCTGCCAGCCTCCTGCTTGATGCTTCCTGCAGTTTGGGGTGAGGGGAGCTGTGCTGGAGCCAGGCTCCTCAGAGAGGGCAGCACCCCCAGAGCTGCCTGAGCATGGGCACCAGGGCAGGCGGGCACTGGCATGTTCCCTGGCAGCTCAGTGGGTGCCAGGCTGGCATTCCCAGGGCATGGAAACCTCCTGGAAGCATCAAGAGGAGCTTCCTGCCTGTATGGGGTGGGGCAGGGTGGGATGGCCGGGAGTTCTGGGTGCTGTGCTGGCTGCAGGTGTCAAGGTGGGATGAAATTGTGGGGTTATTATGGGATATTTCTGGCTGTCTCTGTCCCCCCCTCTGGGGACAGTGCCCCCTCCACACTGCTCCTTGTGTGGGTTTCCTTTTAGGATCCCAGCTCCAGCGTGGAGCAAGGATCACAGGAGGGTTTAGGGGATAGGATTGGAAGGGACTTTAAGATAATTTTATTCCAGTCCCTGCCAGGGGCAGGGACACTTCCAGAGGAGAACCAGGACCCTCTCACTGTGACCCTGCAGGGCCCAGCCGGGGCTGGGGACACTCAGAGAGGGCACCTGGCACCGAGCCCAGCACCCAGAGGGGGAAATTCAGGACTCCTGGGCCAATATGATTAAGCAGAAACCATTTATTGTTTACATTATATAGTTATTTATACATTCTAACTCTCTGCACACATTTCTTATTGGTGCCTTTGTCTTGTCCACGTGTTCTGAGTGCCCCTCTCAGAATATGGGACTGGTCCCATTCCAGCTGCTTTGCTGCTGTTATTTACTTCTTGTGGTCTTGGAATTCCGTTTCTCAGCTTCCTCTTTGTTCTTTAGCACAGTTTATATCTTAGAAACCTTGATGGATTCCAGAGGGTTCTGAGCAAACTCTGATAAGAGCAGTGACAAGTGGCATGGCCGGTGCTCACTGGGTTCAGGTCCATTGCTGCAGGAAGTCCCTGGGGTTTGAACGTGCTGAGCAGCACGTGCTGAGCCCCCGGAGCTGTGAGCGTGCTCCCTCATGACGCCTGTCCTGTGCTGTCCTGTCCCTGCTCTGGTGCTCCCTCATGACACCTGTCCTGTCCCTGCTCCACCAGCTGCTGCCACCAGATAACACCAGCCTGGGGACACGGAGCCACCCGGGACACAGAGCCACCTGGGAAACGTCCCAGTGCCTGCCTGGGGACAGGAGAGGAGAGCAGAGACACATCCCTGCTTGGGGAGAGACACAGCCCTGCTTGGGGAGAGCAGACTCATCCCTGCTTGGGGAAAGCAGAGACATGGCCCTGCTTGAGGAGAGACACACCCCTGCGTGAGGAGAGGAGAGCAGAGACACATCCTTGCTTGAGAAGAGCAGAGACACATCTCTGCTTGAGGAGAGGAGACACAGCCATTCTTGGGGAGAGGAGAGACACGGCCCTGCTTGAGGAGAGGAGAGATACATCCTTGATTCAGGAGAGGAGAAACACAGCCCTGCTTGAGAAGACCAGAGACACATCCCTACCTGAGGAGAGGAGAGCAGAGACACATCCTGCTTGAGGAGAGACCCAGCCCTGCTTGAGGAAAGCAGACACAGCCCTGTTTCCAGCTGGGATCTCTCTGCTGCCTGAGCTGTCCTTCTGGAAGCCGGGTGCTGCTCCGGGCATCTTCACGGCTGTTGGAGCAGAGCAGGGAAGTGTCACAGAGGGATATTTTTAGATGCTCTTTGTGCTCAGAGAGCAAAGGCAGGCTGTGGTTTAATGGCCATTAGCTGCTGGGCATGTTTGGAAAGCTGGATGGAGCAGGGCTGAGGATCCAGGGGCACGTTTGACACCATGGGATGGAGCAGCTTTGCAGATGTGAGGAGAATTTTTGGGCTGAGCATCGAAGTGAAGACCCCAGGAGGAGCCTGGATCTGGGCACTCCAGCCTGTTTAGCTGCCATGTGGACAGGCGGTGGGGCCAGGGCGGCTGATGCCACAAAAGGACGTGGTCCCATTGTTTGTGGGGTGACATTTGCTCCAGTGGCTGTGGAAGAGAAGCAGGAAAAGAGCGGACAAGAGGTAATGTGGAATTTCACTGGGACCAGAGCCAGCTGAGGGACGGGGTGACAGGGGACAGCACTGTCCCACCAGCCTCTCCTTGGCCACTCTGTCTCCTCCCTCCCAAGCCTTCAAGGGTTGAAATTTCAGTGTTCCCAGGCAATGCCTGGAGAGGGAGTGAAGCCTCCAAGGACCTGCAGGTTTCAGGGAAGCCCCGAGGGGGGGCCTGGGAAGGAAGGGCAGGGGATGGTTTGGGTTGGAAGGGACCTTAAATCTCATCTCATTCCAACCCCCTTCCACTAGAGCAAACCCCACCCAACCTGGCCTTGGACACTTCCAGGCATGGCTAAGGCCATCTCCAAGGTCAGGAAGTGCTGACACTTTGGCCCTGGTCAATGCAGAATAGAACATCCCAAGAATTCCAGCTGAGTTCATAAGGAAAAAAAGCATCTCCAACTTACCACTGTAGGGGAGCTCATCACTAATTGGTTCATCCACGAGCAAGGAGGTTTCATAAGTCCTGAAAAGATGGGGAAAGAGGAGCTCAGTTCATTGAAAGGGACATGGGAAATGCAGGGACAAATCCCACAGCAGTGCCCCTCACCAGGCAGAGGGGACTCTCTAGACCAGCACTGTCCTGGACTGTGTAACCTCCTCCTCCTCCTCTTCCTCCTGCTGGTGGTGCCGGATGAGGTGGGCAGGCACAAAGAAGGCAGCTGCCTATCCCAGAGCTCCTGCTGGATTGTCCTGTGTCTCAGATGCCACTGCCTGGGCTGATGGGGTCACACAGGATGGGAGAGGGCTGGGATGGGGTCAGGAGGGACAGAGGAAGCCCAGACTGTGGATGTGCCACGAGCAGGCAGCTCAGAGCCATGGCTGCACCTCCCTGCCTTGGTGTGGGGTTTTACCCCTGTGGGTTCTGTCCCCACATGGCCAGGATGAACATGGCCAGCCTGCTCAGAAGGGGAGCTCTGTTGTGTGGGTCCATGCCTCAAATGCTGGCTGCTTTGGGGGCACAGAGGTGCCAGGGTGTTGTTTCTGGCTCAGCTGCGAGGTGCTCTGTGGGACCATTAAAATGCTAACGAGGTCCCACAGTGGGACAAGGACCAAGGCCCTGGAGGGACTCTGAAGCAGGATGGAAACGGGGAGCAGGCGATCCCTGGTGGGGAGAATCAGGAAAAGAAACAATCAGCTGGGGTAATCCAGCTGCAGAGCCAGGAGGGAGCAGTTTGACAGCCCCAGAACCCCCTCCTCATGCTGGCTCACCCCACCAAGGCCAGGATTTGTCCTCAGGCAGGGCCGGGCTGCTGCGCCACGCTGGTGGAAATGCCACCACACACCAGAGGCTGTGTGAAAATGGGAATGTCCCCTTGAATGGGGAATCCTGATCAGCCTGGCATGGCTGGAGTCGGGAAAGGGGGTGGGATGCTGGAAGGGGGTGGGGAGCTGGAAGGGGGCAGGGTGCAGCAATGCTCTGGGTGGGCGGGAACGCCCGGGAGGAGAAAGAGAGATTTATTGTGCAGGGCAGCGTGCGTGGGCACGGGGAGAACGGGAATGCACTGGCCATGACTGCGTCCCCTCAGGGCCCTGCAGAAACCCGGAGCTGCCAGCTCCCCCTGTGCTCAGAAACAGGGGCAAGGAGCAAACTGCCTCTGAGCTTTGCTTTGTGGGCTCTTCCTCAGCTGAGACTCGCATGATGCAGCAGCTTGTTGTCCAGAGTTTGGAGAGCGCTGCTCTCCTGTGGCTCAGCAATCCGTGGCAGGAGGAGAAGTCTTGTTCTTGCACAGATGTTCCATTCCTGTGTCCCTGTCAGGACAGCAGGCAGCTGGGTGTCACCTGTGATGTGGTGACACCCTGAAGTCACGCTGATGGAGGAGGCTCCTCAGAGCCAACCTGTCACCTGTGCAAAGGGACAGGAGCCCTCAGCGAGGCTCAGCTGAGAGCCTGGAGGAGTCACAGGCTGTGTTACAGACTGTAGTGGGATAATTCCCATGGGATAACTCCCATGGAGGAATGTGGCCATGGATTTGAGCTCAGTTCAATGGAGATGGCCTGGGACGGGTTTCAAGGGCTGCATCCCTCAGGCTTTGGATGGAGAACTGGCTGAAGGATGGAGAGGAGCAGGTCTGATTTCCAGTAGCAAAGGAGTGGTGGATGAAGCCTCCCAGAGTGAGGATAATGTGGTGGAGATGGAGAAGGAGGTCATGGGACCACCACAGCGTGAGATTGCCAATGGCTTAGCCACTCCTTTTTTTGGAAGGAGAGAGGGAGACACAGGAGCCTCCCGGGGCTCTTTCTCCACCCTCTCCTCGGTGCTGGGATCCCCGTGTGGGGGCTGCGCCCCTCTCCCCCCCCACGCTGCTGTGTGATCAGTCCTGCTCTCACTGAGCCCCACTTCCACCCTTCTCCCTCCCATCGCCAGGGCTCAGTGCCCTAAAATTCAAGGAAAGGAAGGTGCCAGGGGAGCTCGGGGCTGGCACGCGTGCGGGTGAGGTTATTCGCCCCGGGGCGGGCGGCAGCCTGGCAGCTTCCCCGAGCAGCGCTCCTGCGAGTCCTGCTGCAGCCTCCGGCATCTCCCCGAGCTCCTCTCAGCGCCTTCCTCCGCCGAAACAGCTCCGGAGAGATTTTTTTTCTGGGATCGGGACAGGCGGGTGCTCTTGTGGCAGAGCGCGGCAGAGAGCGGCAGGCAGAGGCAGCTGGCTCCGTCGCGGGGAAGGCAGGCACGGAGCCGGGGCCCGGGGGCCGGAGGATGCTCGCCGCGGTGCCCAGCCGCGGGGATGCGGGGTTGCTAGGAGGCAGGTGAAGGTGAAGGTGAAGGTGAAGAGGAGAGCGCTGCGGAGGACCGCAGGCCCAGGTAGCGCCGCAGCGGGGCCGGGGGACAGGCGGGGGGGACCTTCTCCGTGCCGGGGAGCGGAGCCGGCGAGCGGGAACGCGGGCGCCGAGCCCTTGCGGAGGGAGCCGGGGCGGAGGGAGCCGGCTCGGTGCTGCGGGAGGACGATGCGGGAGCGGCCGGCGGCTCGGCCCTCCGCCAGCCCGGCTGCCGCGGCTCCCTGCCCGCCGCTGCCGGTGCCGGTGCCGGTACCGGTGCCGGTGGAGGGCCTCGGCCGTGAGTACCGAGGGCTGCGGGGGAGCGGCGCGGCGCGGGAGGATGCTCAGCCATCCTCCGGCAAGGGCGAGCCGGGGATGCCGCCCGCCGCAGAGCCCCGGGCAGGCCGGGGCACCGGTGCCCTTGGGAAGCCGCCTGCAAGGGACGGGGGAGCGCCGCAGCCCGGGGCCGGCGGGGCCTGCGGGGACGCTGCCGCCGGCGCTGCCCTTGGGATGCCTCTTGCCGGGGCCGTGCGGGACAGCAGTGTCCTTGGGAGACCGCGAGGAGCCACCTCCGGCCGGTGCTGCCCTCCGCACCGCGCCGGACCCTGCGGGGCTCGGGCTGAGCCCCCGGCTGGGAGCTGCCCTGGCTGGAGCTGCCCTGGCTGGAGCTGCCCTGGCTGGAGCTGCCCCGGCTGGGAGCTGCCCCCGGCTGGAGCTGCCCCGGCTGGGAGCTGCCCTGGCTGGAGCTGCCCCCAGCTGGAGCTGCCCCGGCTGGGAGCTGCCCTGGCTGGAGCTGCCCCCGGCTGGAGCTGCCCCGGCTGGGAGCTGCCCTGGCTGGAGCTGCCCTGGCTGGAGCTGCCCTGGCTGGAGCTGCCCCGGCTGGGAGCTGCCCCCGGCTGGAGCTGCCCCGGCTGGGAGCTGCCCCGGCTGGGAGCTGCCCCCGGCTGGAGCTGCCCCGGCTGGGAGCTGCCCCGGCTGGAGCTGCCCCGGCTGGGAGCTGCCCCCGGCTGGAGCTGCCCCCAGCTGGAGCTGCCCCGGCTGAGGCTGCCCCTTGCCCCGCAGGAGGAACGGGAGGATGGCACAGGGTGGGGGTGAGCGCCGCGGCTCTGACCTGCCTTCCCCCTCCTCCTAGATCCGCATGTCAGACTATCACAACCCTCACTATGGGGAGTCAGAACCCCAGCACGGCATTACTGTGGTCTTCCTCCTTGTCCTTGTCTTCTTCATCATGGGGCTGGTGGGGTTCCTGATCTGCCATGTCCTGAAGAAGAAGGGTTACCGGTGCCGCACCTTCCGGGACGAGCTTGACCCAGATGACAAAGACGAGGTGGAGGAGCTCGATGATGGTGAGTGCTGGGCAGTGGGGCTCGCTGGGGGCTCAGCCTTGTGCCTGCTGTGGGCTGGTGCTCCTCATGCACCCTTCTGGGCTGTGGGATGGGGCTGGGAGGGTTACCTGTCACGTGTGGCTGGGCTGGGATAAAGGGCCAGGGCGGTGAGAACAGCGTGGTGTTCCCTGGGGATCGGGAGTGTGAGGGCCAGGGATCCCTCTGATCCACGAGCTGACCATGGGTGGAGGTGACAGGGAGGTGGGAGCCAGTGCCTGGCCCTTCCCAAAGGAGCATTATCACCAAAAGGTCGTTCTGATGAACATCCAGGGCTTGCTGAATCCCCAGCATCTCAATCATAACCCCTGTTCCCTCAAGGAAAACCTCTCCCAGCTGGAGCACGAGAGCCTCTGCCCCTCTGGCGTTAGGATGTCTGGCAGGGAGCCAGCTGGTGTTTGTTATTGGCCATGTCTTCTTCTGGTCCCTGCTGTGTTCATGCAGACCACAGAAGTAAGGCTGCTGCTGGTAGGGGAAGGGACCTGTAGGGAATTTTTTCCATGGCTTCAGGGCACTGCAAGTCACTCTGGGCTGGTTGGATTGGGAAGTCACTGCTGCATCGAGCGTGGGTGCCCGGCCCAAGCGAGCTCTGTCATCCGGTGCTTCCCCGAGTCTCTGCTGAAGTGGGGAACACACATTCCTCCGGCTGCTTCCCAGGCTGGGAACAGCCACATGGTGCCACAGAACTCCTCCAGCTCCGCGTGCTGTGGCAGTGCTGGGGAGGATCAGCACCTCCTGCTGCCGCTGCCTGCACTCAGGAGGGAAATGCAGCTCCTCGGGCTCGTCCTTGGTGCAGCCAGAGCCTCAGGTGCCCATGGATGTGCTCCTCTGGCTTTAATGTCTTGGCTGTACATGACATGGAGACAGTCTCTGAGCCTTCCAGGATGGGCTTTGCCCTCTGGACACACCACAGCCCAGGGAAACATCTCCATGGGAGGATGGAGATCTTCCGAGATCATGGTAGCAGCTCTTGAGCCTTTGAGGCAGCTGCCTGCCAGACCACGGCTCCAACCTGCTTCCAGGAACATCTCACACTGCTGACCAGGCTGGAGGGTCCGTCTGTCTGTCTGTCCATCCATCCATCCATCCATCCGTCCGTCCGTCCGTCCGTCCGTCCATCCATCCGTCCATCCATCCATCCATCCATCCATCCATCCATCCATCCATCCGTCCATCCATCCATCCATCCATCCATCCATCCATCCATCCATCCATCCATCCATCCATCCATCCATCCATCCATCCATCCATCCAGGCTTCCTGCCTCCAACAGTGGCTGGAAGCAGGCTGAGTTGAAAGCTGTGGGTGAACTCCACAGCAGAGCAGGCACCAGCCAAGATTCCTCAGAACAGTCTTTCGAGCTTCCAATAGTGTGCAGCTCTGGGGCTGTCTCTGTCACTGTGTGTTCCCCATTTCTGTGTTTAGTGGGTCCCAGTGGGTTTATTTTCTGTGGACGTGTCCTGTCTACCCTTGGAGCCTCGAGCACGTTAAGCATCCTGCAGCCAGGGGCCTCAGAGCTGGACAAGGACCCTCCTCTTCCAACTTTTTGGAACCTGCTTCCCTGTCATTTCTCCAGATGCTCTGAAGGAGCAACACAGCCCCCTCTCCCTGCACAGGCAGCTGCTGGCTCAGCCATTTCTTTTCCAGGATGAGGGATCTGGTGTTTCCCAGTGCCTTCCCAGTGTGGCAGGGGACTCGAGGCTTCTCCAACAACTCTGCTGATGCAGCTGCTCCTGCGAAGGGATGAGCGAGCAGAGCCCTGGAACCCCAGCCCTCAGTGCCACGTTGTCTCTTTTCAGATGAGGCCGAGAAGAACGATGACACCGTGGAGAAGATTGTGAGATGCATCATCCAAAATGAAGGTGAGCACTTCCTTGGCTGGCCTGGAGCCGTGCTGACCACTTTAGCTCGTTTTTCCCTTTCTCTTCAGCATTCCCATTTTTCCCTCTCTCTTCAGCAAACGTGGAGGCCCTCAAGGAGATGTTGGGAGAAAATGAACCGGACGTGCCAGTGCCAGTGCCCAGGTGAGGGAAGCTCACAGCAGCTTGTGAGTGAGGGACAAGCAGCCCCTTTCCAGATGCTACAAATCATCTTCCCAAGGGGGAGTCCTGCTCTCCTGAGGGCTTTGAGGAGTGCTTCACCCCACTGTCGAGTGCAACAGCTCTTCCTCATTCCTGTCCCCCCCAGAGCTGCTGCTCCCAGGCCGTGCTGCACTGGGGCTGCACCAGGGTTGGGACATCTCCCCGAGGTGACACAACCTGTCATCTTCTGTTGCAGCCTTTATCACCACAGCAGCAGCCAGGACGGGGGCCCGCCCCATCACCACACGGTGCACCTGGGCTCCACGCACGCCCCCTGCATCCACTGCAGCAGGAAGAAGAGGCACCCCCTGCAGCGCCAGGGGCGCTCCAAGGAGGGCAAAAGCAGGATGCATCCTGGAGAGACCACCGTCTTCTCAGTGGGCAGGTACCCAAACGAGCTTTGCCGGACATTTCCCTGCTGGAATGAGCACCACGGGCTCTCCTCAGTCGTGCTCCTTCCCCCTTCCCCTTGTCCCCAAGGTTCCCTCTTGCTGTTCCACCCCAAGATGCCCCAGCAGCAGCTGTGCAGCTGGAGCTCCTGAGCAGCCAGGTGGCTGCTGCACCTGGAAATGCCTGTGGTGTGTGGCAGGCTGTGATGCACCGGTGGCTTCCCTCCTTCCCCGGGAAGGTGACTCAAGCTGGGTTTTCCTGCTGAGTCAGTGCTGGGCACAGCCCCAGCTCCGTGTCCTTCCAGAGCCCGCTGTCCCAGCTCGGTGCAAGCAGGGCCTTGCTGCCCAACTGGGGGCTTCAGGGAACCTCACTGGGGGGGACAGAGGGGACAGCATGTCCCAGGTGCAAGCCACCACCTGCTCAGGATGAAAGAGTGGCTGTGCTGCTCCAGGTCGCTGCCTCCAACAATGTCTGTAATTAGATGACACAGCTGCAATGTAAGAATAGGGGAGTGTTCCTGATACTTCCCACAAATGCTTTCCATCCCCACCTGGTTTCACCTCAAGGGACTTCCTGAGCTTCCTGTGGTCTCACTGTGTCGTCACTAACCTGTAGAGCAGTCTGTAGGCTCGCCCAGGCTGCCCCATTCCCCAGCAGAAAGGGTTTGGAAAGTTCCTGGGCTTGGCTCCCTCCGGCTGTGGTGGCTGGGGCAGGGTGACAAGCAGCTGCTGGTCCCTGGATGGCCACCATGGTGAGACACAGAGCTCTGCCATGCTCAGATTGTGCACAAGGTCCTCATTCAGGGCCTGAGCCTTGATGAAACTTCATGTTGTGGTGCAGAGACAGTCCTTTCATGGGAATGCTGAGCCAAAGTGGGCATGGAATCGTGGAATGGTTTGGGTTGGAAGGGAGGTCAAAGTTCATCTCATTCCACCCCCTGCCATGGCAGGGACACCTCCCACTGTCCCAGGTGCTCCCAGCCCTGTCCAGCCTGGCCTTGGGCACTGCCAGGGATCCAGGGGCAGCCCCAGCTGCTCTGGGCACCCTGTGCCAGGGCCTGCCCACCCTGCCAGGAAACAATTCCCAATTCCCAACAATTCCCAATATCCCATCCATCCCTGCCCTCTGGCAGTGGGAAGCCATTCCCTGTGTCTTATCATGTGAATTTTTCCACCACCACAGGCAGGAGCCTCAGCAGGGAGGTGAGCTGGGGCTTTCTGGGCAGCTGGAGAAGCAGGGAGAACTGCTGGACTCCCCAGGCCCAGCTCAGCTCAGATCACATCTCATGGGCACTGCCAGCTCCCGGCTCCTCCGTGCCCGTGGCTGTCCTTGGAGGTGGTGCCCGGCAGGCCGGGGCTCTGCACAGCTCCTGCTCACCACTAATTCATTCCCTGGCTGGTGCCCAGCTCCATCCCCTCCTCCATGTCCTCTGTCCGTGCTCTTGCAGCCTCCTCTCAGCACTCGGAGTGCTGGACAAGATGCTCTCCTTTCCCAAAGGCACTTTCCCTCAATTCCTGATTTTCCTCTTTAACCCTGTCAGTGTCCCACCCCACACCAGCCTTCTCCACAGGGCACTCATCCCATTTCTCCAAGGCTTTACTTTCAATCCTGAATCTCTTTGGTACAAGGTCCAACTGCTAAAGGACCTATGTGGCCATAAGCTACAATCCCACCCCCAAATTCTGCTTCTTATTTCCAGGCTGGCCCCTCTTCCCTTCCAGATCCTCCAGGATTGCCCTTCCTGTGTCTTATTTATGACAAATATCTTGAAGTATTTTGACCCAGCACTGACCCTACAAAACAGGGCTTCTTTAACCCACCCCTAGAGTTAAAGACACCCTCAGGTCTTGTTCTCCTTTGGTTTTGGTATTGTTCTTGCCTTGGATGCAGTGGTTGAGGGTTCAGCCTGATCCTACATGGAATGAGCACTGGTAGGCACAGGCTCATCCCTGAGGAGTGGAAAGGATGGGAGCTATGGAGGTCCACCAAGATCATCCAGGGCTGAAATATGGGGCACCTGAGGAGGCTTTTTTGGCCTGGAGCATTAGAAAGGGATGATCCAATTGTCCTCTAACACTTCCCAAAGGGTGGGTGGAATCTAAATGGAGATGGAACAAGACTCTCCTCAAAGATCTGCACTGGGAAGGGCAGGAGGCAACGGCCATGAGTTACAACAAGAGAAATCCAGAAAAGATGCAAGGAAAAACTGTTCAGCCACGAGGATGGTGCAGCCCTCAAAGGGCCCTGAGGAGTGGAGGAATATCCATCCCTGAAGATTTCCAAAACCTGACAGGACAGGGCTCTGGGCAAAGTGCTTGAGGGTAGGAGGGGACCCAGATATGAGCAGGGGTCTGGACTGGAGACCTCCTGAGGGCTTTTTGCACCTAAATTGTTCTAAACTTGTGCGGCACTCAGGGTTATGCATGGTATAGGATGATTTACCACTTAGCTCAGCGCTTTCCCTCAACCAGGTGTGGTCAGTGGCAGAGCTTGTCCATAAAACATCTGTGTCTGACCCTCTGTCCTCAGCCCCATCGGCCAGAGTGTGTCACATCCCACTGAATCCCAGGGATGCTGATGAGGCAGCCAGCCAGGGCTCCTCTGCTTTCCCTCACCAGCCAGAGGTTGGCTATGTTACTTCTTGTGCCCTCTTTGGTCCAAACCCTTCCTGCTCTCTGAATCCACTCCCGACTCTTCCTGACATTGCTCAATGGCATTACCAAGAAGTGATCCTGTCACTTGTGTCTCCTTGCTGTTCCTCTTCAGGGCCAGAACATTCTTTGGTCTCCCCAAATCGCAGTGCTGGTGCCTTATCTCCGAATATCTGGACAGACCTGAAAGGTCACATTTGCTGCTGCTTGGCCTGGGAACCTTCTCCGGAGCTGGAGCACTTCTCTTCTCCACCCTCCCTATCCTTTCTGGCCCTGCTGAGGGGTTGGTGCTGCCCACAGGCTGGGCTCCAGCCTGGAAGTGGTCTCCTTCATCTCTGCCAACTCTCCTGGCATCTGTTCTTATCTTTTGGACCTCTCTGCTTTTTCCTTTGGAACAGCACTGCTGCCATGTGCTTGACTTTTGTGCCTTGCTGTTCTTTCCACACCAGCAGCACTTGAACTCTCTGAAATTGTGCTTTGCCCTGACACTGCCTCGCAGCTGAACTCAGCCAGGTCTGTTGGTTTTCCATGTGTGATCCAAGCGCAGTGAGAGCAGCTGCGGGTGAGCCATGGGCTGCACGAGCTCTCAGTGCTGCCATTGGGGTGCTCTGCCTGGGGGACACCAGGTCACCATGGAGGAGATTTCCTCTCTGCTGGTCCAGCAGCAGCTGGCAGCACTGGTGAGGAGGAGTCACAGTCAGCACAATCACAATTCAGACTTCAGGCTTTGCTGACACCTTGCCCTTCCCAGGCTGAGGGAACTGGGAGAGGACAAAGCTCCAAGGAGACTTTAGAGCCCCTTCCAGTGCCTGGAGAGGTTCCAGGAGAGCTGGAGAGGGACTTGGGACGAGGGCACAGAGTGACAGGACAAGGGGGAATAGCTCCCTGCTGCCAGTGAGCAGGGTTGGAAGGGATATTGGGAAGGAATTGGTGGGCAGGCCCTGGCACAGGGTGCCCAGAGCAGCTGTGGCTGTCCCTGGGTCCCTGGCAGTGCCCAAGGCCAGGCTGGATGGGGCTTGGAGCAGCCAGATTGAGGGGAAGTTGTCCCTAACCATGGTGGGGGGTGAGACTGGATGATCTTTTAGGACCTCCTTCCAACTCAAGCCATTCCATGAGTCTATGATCCCTAACCCCTCTCTTCTCCCCACGTGCAGTGTTGCATCACCTCTGATTATGAACCCACCCTCTGAGGGTGTCAGACCCATTTCTCCTGCCCACCCAGAGCTCTGAGCTGTCACCTGCTCATGGTGGAACCTTGGTGAACACTCAGGTACCATCCACCCCTCCAGGTGATGGTGCAAAATGTGCTCTGGCAGATTTTAGCCAAACAACTCCTCCAGCCTTTGATCCCTGTATCCAAATGACTGCCAAACCCCTGTCCCTGCCCTCACTGAGGGCACACTGTCATCCAGGCTGCCTCGGAGCATTTCCAAGATTTGTGATCCATCTTGCTGCTGGAGGACAAGCTCTGCCCCAGCCAAGACATGGATTGCACTTCCCATTCTTCTCTTTCTGTTTGTTTTGCTCAAAATGAAGGGGAAAATCAGTTTGGGGACACAGCTTGTGTAGGTGTGAACAGCTCAGACAGGTTGGAGATCATGGCAAAGAGAGGAGAACCGGGCTGGAGGTACAGAAAAGCTGGGAATCCAGTGGTGGGACAGCATGGAAAAAACTGCTTGTAGGAGTGTTGGGGGGTAGGACGGTCGGGACAGCTGGAGATCAGAGATCTCTGCAGCCAGGTCAGGAACTTGGGGTTTATTGCAAAGGGCCTGGGTGCAGGGCCCTGCTGGGAGCTGCCAGCCACAGCTCAGAGCAGCCCAAAAGAAGAGAGGGGGAGAGAGGATGAGAGGGAAAGAGACTAAAAAAGGTAAGAGAGTAAAAGCGTAAGAGAGTGAGGTTCCCATTCCAATACAATAAATCTTCTTCTGTGTTGAATATTCTAATTCTCACTAACCAATCTAGTACAAGATACAAATCCTACAGCATTTACATACAGCCTATAAGAATCATTACATTACCACACAGTGTTACATTTTAAACCCTAAAAACTCCTCTTTGGGCCCCTTCTGCCAAGCTATAGGGTCTGCTCTGACCCTTGGGGCTGTCTGCAGGCAGAGGGTGTTGTTCCATCAAAAGGGGATTAGCTTCAGCCGGCCACATCATTGTTTTCCAGTTGTTCAGTAACTGAGGGATCTTGCTAGCTTGAAATGAAAGCTTGCTTTCATTTCAATCTTGCTTATAGTTTCCATATTCTCAAAATCTTTTGCCAGACAATCATATTTACAAGGCTTTCCTGTTTCACCTTTCCCAACATCTGCTCTGTCCTGCTCCCATCGCAGGTTCCGTGTCACACACATCGGGAAGAAGCCGAGCCTGCCGGAGCAGCCGGACGGGGCTGTGCCCGTGGGCAGCCGCCTGCCGAGCACGGAGGAGCTGGAGCGCAGCAGCGAGCTGCTCAACGGGACTGTCCCCACGGCCGGCCTGCAGAACGGAGCCGTGCACACGGGCACCCAGAGTGCCAGGAGCGCCGAGCAGAGCCTGTCCGCCAGCCCGGCCGCCAACACACCCGCCAGCTCCAGCACCCGTGACAGCCGGCGGGCGGGCACAGCAGGGTCGGGCACGGTTGGGTCCGGCACGGTTGGGCCCGCGGTTGGGCCTGGCCCGGTTGGGTCCAACCGGGCAGGGTCCCTGCCGGGTGCTGGATCCGCTCCCGGGAGCTCAAGCCGGCAGCGCAGGCTGCTGAGCCTGCCCGTGCTGGGAGCGTCGAGTCCCAACATCCCGGGAGAGCTGGCGAGGGAAGGAGCCGGCATCTGCCTGGAGGAGATGGGACTGGCGTCGGCAGATGAAGTGTCGGATATTCACGGGAGCCTGAGTCTGCAGGAGCAGGCCGAGGAGCTGGGGAGAGACGAGAGCAGCAGGAAACAGTCTGGAGGGGAGGATGGGAAGCAGCAGGTATGTTCCTCCTCCTCCTGGTCCCCATGTGACCCCCTGGACTGAAGGGGATTGCTTTTTCCCATCCATTTTCTGATGTCTGAGGCAGTGGAGTGACTGCAGGTCGGGGCAGTGGGAGGTGCTGCAGACCTGCTGCCCGTTCCCCTTGGCAAGGGACTCCTCCTTTGGGGACATCCATTGGGATTTTGACCTGGGAGAGGTCTGTTCCCCTTGGCAAGGGACTCCTTTTCCTTTGGGGACACCACTGCTGCACATGGTGTCCCCAGAGCCGTAGCCTCAATGGGGTCCAGTGTTGGCAGTCAGGAACAGGCAGGGGCAGATTTCTCCAGGAGCCTTCCTTACCTCGAAGGTCAGGAAATGGCAAAGCCAAGTGGTTGTGTCTTGGCTGTTTCCCCCTGCTCCTGAGGAGCTGAGCTCAGAGAGGAGGAAAGCCCACCCTGCCTGCAGCTCCCAGTACCCTGGTACCTCCCAGTGTCCCACCCAACCACCTTGCTGGAGGGGTTATAAAGCTCCAGGAGGTTTTCTCCCTGGAATTGTCTCTGTGCTGGTACCAGTGAGCAAATGAGGCTGGTGGTGGTGGTTCAGACACCCAGAATTTCACTCACAGGCTCATGCCTGTGAACCAGACTCATTTGTGGTTCTGCAGCTGGGAAAAGGTGATTTTCATGGAAAAGGGCTGGGGAACACCCCCTGTGTAGTGTCAGCAGCTCCAAGAGCTGGGCCTTGACTTGCCTCACAAAACCAGCACGATGTGGCAAAGCCCTTGGAAGAAAAAGGAAGCCAAATGCCTGGGTGAAATTCCTGGCATGCTTCAAAGCCATGGAGATCCCCTGGGGCTGGCTCTGCACGGGGGCTGGGCACATGCCAGCAGCCCTTGGCAGGGGGTGGCATGGGGCAGGACTGGGTCAGCAGGGAGAGGCCTGGGGAAGGTGCCTGGCTGGATGCTGGATAAGGACAAAGCAGGATCCCAGTGTTTCCCCCTTTGCTTTCTGGTGAGCAGGCTGGAAGGTTTGAGCTGTTTCATGGAGGAGGGCAAGGCAGGATAGAGCTGATGGGCTGCAGTCCTTCCTCAGAATCCTGGGGAGGTGGTGACAGGTCCTCCTGTGTCCCACTGAGCCTTGGGAATCCCTCTGATCCCTGGGGAAGCAGGTGCAGGGCAAGCCCAGTGCCAGGCTGTTGCCCTGGATGCTGCTCGTGGTGCTGGGCTGCTCCAGGACATGGGGTCCCAGGAGAACGGTGGCAGGACTGCCCTGGGATGTTTGTCACCAAGCCCTGGTGCCGCTTGGACTCTCCCCCATCCCCCATGCCCTCAGTCGCAGTCAGAGCCAGCACCAGGGTTGGTGGCTGCTGCTGTCACGTCCTGCAGGTGGTGGGGAAGGGCAGAGAAGGTGCCTGGGCTGTACTCCGGGAGGCTCGGTGGGGCTCTGCCCCTCGGGGCACTGCTGTGGCCACGGGAGAGCCCCAGCTCCATGGGAGCACTGACCCCTCTCCTCCATCCCACAGGAGCCCAGCGCCGCGGAGCAGGACCGTGTGTGAGGTGAGTGCCTGTCCCCTGTCCCTGTCCCCTGCCCCTGGGACAATGTCTGGGCGGCTGGGAGGGCACTGTCGCTGTCCCTGCCCTGCTGGGTCTCAGCTTGCTGCTGGAGATGGAGAGAGGCTGAACCCTTCCTCCAGGGGTCGGGACGTGGCCAGCCACAGGCAGCGACCCCGGGAAATCTCATTTAGGTGGTGGGGAGGTGCCATGGCCGCGGGCACCAGCCCCATCCTGCCTCTCTCCCTCCCGCAGCTCCTCTCCGCTCCCGGCTGGAGCGTGCACGGGAGGCGCGCAGCCCCCGGGCCCCTCGGGGCTGGGGCTGTGCCGTGGGGCAGCCGCGGGGCAGCCGTGCCCGGCCCCGGGTGGGCAGCTACGCGCTTGGCATGGCCGGAGCGACGCGCCCGCGACACCGACACCGCGCTCGGCGCCAGCCTTCATCCCATTGGCAATAGGTACCCGAGTCCCACCCACCGCACCCTCCCCGGAGACCCCCCGAGGGACCCTCGGGCCTGGCAGGGGCAGGACGGCACCCGGAGCCCGCTGCCCCCGCGGCCCCCAGCTCGGGGGAAGGATCACGGGGGGCCGCGGCGAGGGGCAGGGATGGAGGCAGCGGCTTGAGCCCCCCCCGGGGCGGTGGGGAGAGCCCCTCGCCCACCGGGCACGTTCAGCACAGAGCACAGCCCCCCCGGGCACCCCTGCCACGCAGAGCGGGCACTGGCACAAACCCTGCACCGGCAGGTCCTGGGAGACGCTGGCGGAGAGAGGAGCTCCCGGCCCCATCCCGGCACGGGCCCTGCGGGCGGGATGGCCCCGGGCCAGGCCAGCGGGCAGCCCGGGCCGTGCCAGCTTCGGTGTGTAACGCCCTGTACATAGACGAGCTACAACCATTAAAGCTGCTGAACCCCTCGGCAGGGCCAGGGAGATTTATTGATTTATTGGGAACAGCCCCCCATGCCCCCTCCTGCCTGTGGGGGCTGGCAGGGGCCAGAGAGGAGCCCCCCAGGAACCAGGGCTGGGCTGGGTGTACACGGGTGATGCCAGGCAGGAAGGGTGGAGGCAAGAGGGGGGTGAGATGGGGCCTGGCTGTGGCACAGGGCACCCCAAAAAAGGGGTTCTGGGTGCTGTACTGGGATGCAGGACCACTCTGCAAGCAGGGCGCAGCCCCTGGAGAGACCAGCTCGGGGCATGGGGCAGCAGCAGCTCCTGCTGCCGGGACAGCAGCCTGTGGTGGTTTGCTCAGGCAAAGCTTTTTGGGGGAGGGGGCTGGGGGCACCCACAGGGTCAGCTGAAGTGAAGCTCGGGGTCGGGCTCGGGGGCTCTGCCGGGCGGCGGGGGCGGCGCACGGAGCTGCAGAGAGGAGGGGGAAAGGGAGAGGGAGAGAAGTGGTGCCAACACGCTGAGGCCACTCATCCCCCTTCAGAGCCCCCAAAACACACAGGTGGCTCCATTACAGAAGGGCTGGGGCAGGCTTTTGGGGTCACAGCATCCCTGTGAAGGGACTTACCGGCCGCAGGCGCGTGGCTGCCAGGTCTGGAGAGCTCTGCCCGCTGCCCGTGCCATCCTGCCGGCAACCTGGGAGGGCCCAGCAGCTCAGCCTGGCTTTTGGGCTCCCCCAGCCCTTTCCAGTTTCCCCAGCTTAACCAGCACTCACCTCCCAGTGCTGTCTCAGAGCTGGGGACTAGGCTGGCCCCGGGTGCAAGGCCAGGAGGGGAGAAGGGCGGAGGGGACGGTGATGGCAGCTCCTGGGAAAAGACACAGCCAAGAGGGATGGGCATGGTGGGAAGGGGGCTTCACCTCAGCACTCATGGAAGTGACACAATGACCCTCCTGGCACCAACCTGCCCGGCTGCCTCCCGGGCCCCGGTGAGCTCCTCCACCACCAGCGAGGGGAAGACGCCGACGCGGCCGTCGAAGTCGCCGGTCCAGAAGCCATCATCCACCTCGCCGGCAGCACGGGGCAGCACCCGGATGATGGCCCCCTCAGGGAAACTCAGCTCCTCGGGGCTCTGCCCCTCGTAGTCGTACAGGGCCCGCACCAGCCAGGCTGAGGGGAAGGCGGGGAGGGGGCTCAGCACCCTCTGGATCCCGCCCCCCTCTCTGGCGTGGGGGTGATGCCCAGCACCCACCTCCAGGCTCCAGCACCAGTTCTGCAGCCATGATGCTGGAGAGCTGGCGGTGCAAGGCAGAGGGGCCTGGGGGGCCCAGCCCAGCCCCTGAGTCACACCCCAGGGACAGCAGGTACTTTTCAGGGACGTAGCCGACCTGCCCAGCCTTGTTCCGAGCCTGAGGAGGCAGAAACCATGTGAACATCCCAGGCTCCAGAGTGGGGCGAGCCTGGGGACCTCCAAAAGGTGTCCCCCAGTATGGAGAGGGGCTCAGCCTGCTCCCACCTTCACCCACTCTTCTGCATCCCCATCCTCGATGATCTCCAGCTCCTCGCCCTGGCTGATGGACAGCTCATCTGCCTGGCGGCCCTGCAGGAGATGGGGACAAAGTGGCAGAGAGGCTGAGGTGCCAGCCCTGGGCAGGCAGGGTGAGGGCCAGGCAGGCAGGGCCGTACCTGGTAGCCAAAGATCACCCGGCAGGTGTAGGGGTAGGTGCGGGCAGCAGGTCCAGGCTCATCGTCCTCATCGGGCTCATCACTGTCCTCGTAGTCATCGAACTCAGCCGGGTCCAGCCCCGTGGGGGTCTCCTCGCCTGTCCCCCCCATGGCCCCGGCCAGCCAGGCGTCCACATCCAGCCCTGCCGCCCGCAGCAGTGCCAGCCGTGCCTCGGCCTTCACCCGGCTCACCTGGGGACACCACACAATGTCACAGTGCCCAGGATACCTCTGGCGGTGTCCCAACCCCATCGCCCCCATCCCCGGGTGTGGTGGCATCCCCAGCACCACACACCAAGTGCAGCATCCCAGCCACCACCCCTCCCTGACCCTACATGCCCCACCCTGGGCGTGACAGACAGATGTCACCCCACGCTCCCTGACGGGGGTCCCACCTCTGCCTTGCGGATGTTTTCCCTCACTTCCTCCATCTGCCGCTCCACAGCCGCCGCCTCTGCCTCCAGCCCCTGCTGCCGCCTGGCCTCCAGCCGCTGCAGCACCTGGGCGGGCACCACAGCTCAGAGGGTGGTGGCAGCTGGTGAGGGGCTGCAAAAGCCCCTCCCTGAGCCCCCCGGTGCTCCGTGGGGCAGGACAACACCCACCTCCTCGCTGTGCGCCCTGTTCTTTTGCTCCCGGGCCACCCGCGTGGCCCAGCGCCGCGCCTCCTTCTCCAGGCTGGCCCCATCGTCTGCTGGTGGCAGCAGGCACACCTGGGCAAGGACACGGCGGTGACAAGGGGGTGGCTGTGCAGACCCCACCTTGCTGTAACGACCCCCTCCACTTACCTCCTCCAGGCCGGTGAGCTGGAAGCGCTGCTCAGGCGCCAGGGAGAAGGCGGGGTGGTCCTGCAGGAAGAGGAGCAGGTCCTGCTCCCGGCACACCTGCAGCAGGGGAGTGGCGTGGGGCCAGGGGCTCACCTGTGCCCTCGTGTCCCACCCAGCTCAGGGGACAGTGCCGTTACCCGTGCAGATGCCTCCACAACGCCCTGGAACCAGTCCCGGGTGGCTCGGCAGGTCTCCACCTCCGTCCTGCTGGCAGCTGACAAGTGCTCCCGGAGCCGCTCGTAGAGGTCCCCATCCAGAGCCTGGGGGAAAGCAGAGGGACCCCCAAGCACTGCCACATCCCCCCACTGGACATCCCTGACCCCCCAGGGCAGCCAGCCCTGACCCTGTGCCAGCAGAACCCTCCATGCTGGCAGTGGGGAGAGGCTCCTTGTGGGACCCTGGGGAAGAGGCACGGGGGGTCTGGGCATCTCCTACCTGCATGGCTGCAGGCAGCTCCACACGCTGGTAATGCTCCAGGTGGGCAGAGGCAGCCACCAGGGCGAAGCTGTACTCGTTCTGCACCCCTGCCAGCTGCCTCGAGTGCTCGGCCAGTCGCGCTGAGAACTGTGGGGACGTGGGCAGCGAGGCTTGGCGATGGTGCCCCGTGTCCCCAGCATGGGTACCCTGCCAACCCCCGCGCCACCGACCTTGGCACTGAGCTTTTGCAGGCTGGCCTTGGTGTGAAATATCCGCCGGTCGCTCTTGCGGAGGCTGGGGAGGGTGGAGGGGGGTGTGAGACCACCCTGAGGCACAGCAGCCCCCCGGCCTCGTGTGCCCCACTCACCGCGCCTCCACGTCGGCCGCCTTGTCCTTGGCCACCTCGCTGCTGCGCCGCAGGTGGCTGAGCTGCTTCTTGGCCTTGTCCAGCTCCTTCACCGTCTCCAGCAGCTCCACCTGTGCCTTCTGCAGCCGCTCGATGCCCTGCGGGGAGCGTCAGCTGGTGGGGGACAGCTGTCCCCCCGCCTGGGCACAGGGACATGGCCTTGCCCCGGTACCTTCTTGAGCGTCCTCTCCTTGCAGAGGCGGGCGCTGGGGGCGGCCTCGGCGGCCAGGGTGCGGTAGCTCTCGGAGGCGGTGACACGGACCTGCCCGGCGTGTGCTGTCCCCTCGATGACGCCTTTCCAGACAGCTGCCACGCTCCTGTGGGCACAGGGTTAACACAGGGCCGGGCACTCCCTGCCCTGTGACACCTTCTGGGGATGCCCAGCAGGACTGCCAGCACCCCCAGTCACAGCAGACTGGCACTGGGGACATCCCACCCACAGCTGTGTCCCGGTGACACCCAAATCCTGGTTGGCATTCAGCATCTCCAAGTTGGGAGGGCCATGGGCAGGTATGGCAAGCCCCAGCTGCTTGTCCCCAGCCCACCTGGAGTCGCCGGCCTCGCCACGGCCCCGCTGCCAGTCTCTCTTCACGAACTGGCTGGCCAGCCTCTGCAGAGCCTGCAGACAGACCCAGCATCACCAGCACTGCCCAACCCTGCTGAGCACCCAGCACCCAGCACCCCCCTCTGGGCCCAAAACTGGGCTCCCCCAGCCTGGCTGCCCACCCCAAGGACCTGGGGACACACACGTGTCCCCTCAGAGCACAGACACATCCCCATGGCTCAGTGTCAGCAGCAATCCCATTGTGCTCCCCAAAACCTTTCTGGGGGGGCAGCCACCACAATGAAAGGATCCCCCTGCTATGGCTTTTGGGACAGAGCACCTGCAAGGGGACATCAGCGAAGGACACTGGCTACAGAGACAGAGTGGAGGAGCCCCAGCAAAGCTAAGCACAGCAAGACCCCAACCCTGGGGGGATGGATGGTCACCCCCAGCCTGGGGGTGTGAGGGAGGGCAGTGACACAGTGACCAGCTGCAGGAAGGAGGGACACAATTCTGCTGCAGTATGTCCCCAGGGGATGCTGCAGGGACATCTCACATCAAAACCAAACTGACATTTCAGAGCAGCGCCCTGCGATGACCCAGCAGACAGCAGAGCCCAGCGGTTTCCTCCCCCACAAGGTTTTCCCTCCAGGCTCCCAAAACACCCAAGGTCTGGGCCATGCCGTGCTCAGCAGAGCCCCCAGCGGGTGCTGGACGTGGTCAGGGTGCTCCCGGCAGGACGAGCCATCTGCCACCACCCTGCGGGGCCAGCACGGAGCAGCCACGCTCGGGTGATTCCCGAGGCTGCCCTCTGCCTGCGTGGGGCCGTGCCCAGCTCCTGCCCTCATCCAGGCCGGCAGGATGGGGCCTGGGCACCCCCAGGACATTGATCCCAAATCCCGATGTGGCACCTCCTTACCTGCCCGTACTCCCTGTCAATGGTGGCCCTCTGCTTGCTGTAGGACCTGGGGGGAGAGGGGACACAGAGAGGACACACAGAGAGGGGCAGGCATGGACCACCCCTCCCATGACCTGCTGCCACCATCCCCCTGCCACCATCCTGTCCCCATCAGGCCACCCCAGTGGGTGATGGAGCCCATGACCTCGAGGTGACAGGCTCAAGGTGAGCCGTGCCCGGTCCCTGGCCCGCCTGGGCCGGGTCTCAGCTTGGGGACACACACACACACACAGACACAGACACACAGACACACAGACAGACACGCACGCACAGGATGAGTTGTTTCATCTCAGCCTGGGGACACACACGGGATGAGCTGCCCGGTCTCAGCTTGGGGACACAGACACAGACACAGACACAGACACAGACACAGACACACAAACATACAAACACAAACACACACATACAGACGGGATGAGCTGCCTGGTCTCAGCCTGGGGACACACACACACACAGACACACGGACACACACACACACAGACACACAGACACACAGACAGACACACACACACACACACACACGCACACGGGATGAGCTGCCCGGTGTCAGCTCCACCCGGCTGTCACTTGTGCGGGCCCTACCTGATGTCCTCCAGCAGCTCGGCGTCCCGCTGCTGTTTGCTCTGCAGGCCCGACAGCTGCTCCAGGAGATGCACCCGCAGCTCCTGGGTGAGCTTCACCTGCAGGAAGGTCCCGCTCAGCCCCGCGGCCGCGGCGGGCACGGGGTGCGGGGATGCGCTGTCCGCCCCGCCCGGGTACCGGTGCCCACCGGGCCCCGCTCCTGAGCGCCGCCCAAACGCGGCCTCGCTTCCCCAGCCCCGGGAGGCTCCGCCGGGGGCGAGCCTCGGTCACGGCTGCAGGACGCGGCAGCGAGGGAGGACCCGGCCCCGGTGACCCGGCCCAGCCCGGCCCGGCCCGGCCCGGCCCGGCGCTCACCTTGCGCGGCGGCGGCTGCATGGCTGCGCTGCCCCGGTGCCGGTGCCGATCCCAATCCCGGTGCCGGTGCCGATCGCCGCCGCCCCGATCCGCGTGTGCGGAGCCCGGAACTGCCGGGCCGGCCGCGCCCCGCCCACTGTCCACGCCCCCCACAGACCACGCCCCACTACAAGCCCTGCCCCATCAGGCCCCGCCCACAGCTCACTGACGGACACGCCCCCAGAGCCGCCTCCAACCAGCCCCGCCCCTTTCCCCGCGCTGCCGGGAGCCCCGCCCATCGCCCCAGCAAGCCCCGCCCCTCGGGGGCTGCAGCGCCGCCTGGTGGTCGGTGCTGCATGTGTGGGCGGGGCCATGGGACACGGGGACAGGGGACAGGGGGAGACAGGGACGTGGGGACACAGGGATATGGGAACACAGGGACATGGGGATGGAGAGACAGAGACGTGGGAACACAGGGATATGGGAACACAGGGACATGGGGGCATGGGGATGTGGGAAGACAAGGGCAGGTGACAGGGATATGTGACACAGGGACATAGGGACATGTAGGTGGGGAGACAGGGATGTGGGAACACAGGGGTATGAGAGACAGTGACATGCAAACATGAGGACATGAGAAGACAGGGACATGGGGACACAGTAATATGTGACACTGGGACGTGGTGACGTGGGCATGGAGAGACAGGGACATGGGGATGCAGGGATATGTGACACAGGGACATGGGGACACAGGGATGTGTGACACAGGGACGTGGGGACATGGGAATTGGGGAGACAGGGACATGGCAACACAGGGATATGTGACACAGGGACGTGGGGACATGTAGACACAAGGAGACAGGAGGACAGGGACATACATGGGGACACAGGGCTGTGAGAGATGGGGATGTGTGGGCACAGCATCACAGGGACATGGGGGGATGGGGAGCACTGTCCTTGGGCAGGGGGACATGGGGACATGGGGATCACAGCACTGGGATCACTGGGGACCGAGTCCTTGCGCATGAGGACGCACAGGACACTGGTCCCACGATGTGGTGACACTGGGGCACTGGCCCTGGGATGTGGGGCCATGTGGGACACTGAGGGGACAGCCCCCAGCACAGGGATGTGTGGGGTCCCACATCACATGGGGGACACAGAGCCGCTGGCTTGGCAGGACCCTGCCGTGGGGACCGGGGCACAGAGCCGAGCAGTGGCATTCGGTGGGGGCCACCTGGAATCATGAGGGACCCCAACCAGTCCCTGTCTGTCCCCCTGTCCCCCTCCCAACCCTCTCCCACCCCGTTCATCTCTCACTTCTCTTTCTGTCTGGATTTCTCTCTGTTCCTCCACAGCTCGTGGCTCTCCCCACTGTCCCATTCGTCCCCATGACATTTCTGGGGTTGGCTGCACATGTCCCGGTCCCCTGGTGTGTGACAATGCACAAGGCTGGGCTGGGGATGTGTCACTGGCTCTGGTATTCCCCTCCTTAGCTGGAAAAATGGACCGCCCACTTTGGGGACAGGAAGGGGACAATGCAGGGTGGCACCAACTACACGAAGCTGTGACACCAGCATGTCAGCCTGGCCCCAGTGATGGATCCTGGCCATGTGTGGCCCTGGCAGGGCTGGGCACGCAGGATGCCCAGAGCCCTGGAGTGCTGCAGTGGGGCAGGGCCACATGTCACCAGGCTGGGGACCCGCTGCCACCTTCCTGTCCCACGCACGGAGCACAAACAGCTCCATCTCCCCGCTGTGCTTCTCCTGGCTGCCTCCAGCTGCCTCTCGCCGTTTCCTCCTCCCCACGGTCTGTGCGGTCGTGTAACACAGCTGGAAATTTCCCCCTCGATGGCGATGGCGTGCCCCAGGTGCTCGCCGCGGGGACAGTGGCGGTGACCCTGCGCCTCAGTCTGGCTGTCACACCGCAAGGATGTGGGCAGGACGCTGCTGTGACGTGGTGGAGACACGGTGGGGTGTCAGCAGGGAAAGGGACGGGTGACAGCCCCGCCGTGTCACCAGCCCTGTGCCGTTGGTGCACACCCAGCTGGCACAGCGGGCACTCCACAGAGATGTCCTGGCGGGGGCTGTCACCTGCCTCTGCTGCTGCCTGTGTCACCATCCTGCTCAGCTGCGCCTGGCTTGGCTCTGCTGCACATCCCTCCTCAGGTGAGTGCCTCGGTGGGTCTGGGGTGATGGGGTAGGGCAGGGACACCTCACTGGGACACCCCAACATCACGTCCTGTGACACTTGGAGGTGATGGCTGGGTGACATGGTGAGAGTTTGGGGCCCTGCTCTGCTGCCTTCCCTCGGTGTCCACATAGCGAATCTGAGTGAAGACCTGAAACCCAGCCAGCATTTCCCCTTTTGGCAGCAAAATTCAGATTGCTGCTCTTGTAACCTGAATTTTCCATCCCCTGGATGTGGAGAGGGGGCAGAGGTTGTGGGAGATGTGTTGGATGTAACCAAAGCCCCCCGGGCTGGGGTGTTCTGGGGACCATCAGGATAGAAATTCTGCAGCTGGGGTTTCGTGCAGAGCCTGTCTGGTTTCTTTTTTGAGCAAGCCAGAAAAGGGATTTGATCCTGGGTTGTTTCTCTGGTGTCCTGGGACCTTCCTGTTCTTCACTTTAGTTCTTTGCATGCAACGAAAATCCCCTGACCACAGGAAGATGAGAAGATGTCTCTGTCTGTGGTGGGGAGCTGAGCTGGGGACACGGCTGGGACTATCCCAGCCCCGTGCTGCCCTCCTGGTCCCTTTGTGCCGGGCTGGGTAGGCCAAGGGACACCAGCAGCACCAGGGCTGTGGGAGCAGAGCCCATCCAGGCTCAGAGCAGGACACCCACCCACCGCTGTGGTGGTGGCTGGCACAGAACGGGGCACAGCTCTGCAGGGTGTTGGGGGCTCCCCTGCCGTGGGACAGGGAGATGCCACCTCCTGTGTGCAGTGGTGGCTCTGCAGGGAAGGGTGGCAGCTCCTGCCCTCGGCTGAGCCCGATGCCTTGTGCCCCCTTGTGTCCCCGCAGTGCCCAACAAGAAAGGGCGGGCCCTGCTGCCCCTCACTCCCCAGGAGAAGAACGTGTGCTCCCAGGCCTCCGAGGAAGATTTTCTCAACAGCACCCTCAGCACCCGCCTCCTGCCTGCCCTCTACTCCCTGGTGCTGCTGGTGGGGCTGCCAGCCAACGCTCTGGCCTGCTGGGTCCTGGCCACCAACTTCAGGAGATGCTCCAGCGCCGTCTTCCTGCTCAACCTGGCTGGGGCCGACCTGCTCTTTGTCCTCCTGCTGCCCTTCAAGATCTCCTACCACATCCTGGGCAACCACTGGCCCTTTGGGGACTACCCGTGCCGTGCCATGGTGGCCTTCTTCTACGGGAACATGTACAGCTCCATCCTCTTCCTCACCTGCATCGGCCTGGAGCGCTACATCTCCGTGGCACACCCCTTCCTGTGGAAGGGCTCCAGCTGGACGAGAGGCAAAGTGGGCATCTCTGTGGGCATCTGGCTGCTGGTGGGGCTGGGCATGAGCCCTCTGCTTTTGCGCTCCCACACACGCGATATCTCCAGCCTCAACATCACGACGTGCCACGATGTGCTAGAAAAGGAAACCCAAAGGTTCTTTGGCCACTATTTCCTGTTCCTGGTGGGGCTGGGCTTTGGCCTGCCCTTCGTGCTCATGATCATCTCCTACAGCTGCATCCTGGCGCGGCTGCTGGCCAAGGGAGGGAGCCACGGGCAGGTGATCCGTGTCCTGGCCCTGGTCCTCCTGGTCTTCATCCTCTGCTTCACGCCCAGCAACGTGCTGCTCTTCATCCACCACCTGCTGGAGCCCACGGGCTGCAACAATGGCACCTACATCTCCTACGCCCTGGCCCTGGTGCTCAGCGCCTGCAACAACTGCTTTGATCCCTTCATCTACTTCTACGTGTCCCGGGATTTTCGGGGCTGGCTCCAGGATGCAGGAGGCCGCTGCCTGCGGGGGCTCGAGGCCTCATCAGGGAGGTCCACAGAGAAGACAGCCCTGCCCCTGAGGTCCAGTGAGCAGAGCCAGGGCTGCCAGGCTGTCCCCCCTGCCCCAGGGACAGGGGAGCCTGAAGCGTGCCCATCATGAAGGGCTGACAATAGACTCAGGTAAAAAATCCCATCTGGATCTGAGGTTCACAAGGATTTTGCTTCAGTTTTTCCCCCCTGATGACACCAGCACTGCCCAATCCCATGGGACCCTCAGCTGGGTGCCTGGCACCCCCATCTCCCCACCTGCCAGACCCTGGCATCCCTCACCGCTCCCCCTGCAGTGACCAAACCCTCCAGAGTACAAATAAACCTTTATTTCTCCCTGCTGGTGGCAGAAAAGGTACAAACACCCTCGCAGAGGAGGGGCTGCCCTCCATCGCTGGGACTAACGCCAGGCACACACGGCCAGCCCTGCTCCTGCTGCTCCCCCTGTCCCCCCAGAGTATGCCCCAGTGGGTGCAAGAAGGGAAGGGGGGATGGCTTGGGTGTCCTGGCCCTGCCCCGCAGGCCCAGAGCTGGAGGGGACATGCTGCGTGCCCCCGTGCTGGCAGGCACCCCATGCCCCCTGCCTGGCACGGTGCCGTGCTGCCAAACACGTGGGCACCACGCTCCTGTTTTGTTTTCCCCTTTACTTGTGTCCCTCGGTGCTGGGCTCCATGACAGATGTGCCACCCACGAGCAAGGGCACAGTGGGTGGCAGCAGTCCCAGCCCTCCCACGAGGGGGTACCACACCCCAACATCCTGGTCACCACTTGTCCCTTTGGTTCCCGATGCCAGCCTGGCCCCGGGATGAGGAGGAGGAGGAGCAGGGTGGGGCTCCCACGATGTGGGAGTGTGGGGTACCATCCCCTCTGCCACGGGGGTACCCATCATCGCTGCCACCGATGGGCACGACTTGACCCCAGGTTGGTGGCCACCCCGTTGGCACAGCGGGTCACGTCACCGGCTGGCCAGGCCCGGGGGGTTGGCCATCGCTCTTCCTGAGGATGACACTGCTGAGCTCCTGCATCAGTTTGTCACTGATGGGAGAGGGAGGCTGCAAGCTCCTCTTCCTGGGCAGCTCCAGGGAGGTCTCTGCTGTGGGGCTGCTCCCCGGGGTGGCTGCCTGCTCCCAGTCCCTGCCCAGCACCAGGGAAGGCTCCATGTTCCTCTCCAGAGAGGACGTTTTGGTGGGTCTGAGCCCCGGGCTCGGGGCTTTGCTGCTCTCCAGGTTCAAGCCCCTTTCGAGGGACACGGCTTTGGTGACAGAGGGCCCTGTCACCCTCTGGGCTGGGTTGGCAGGCAGTGAGGAGCGCAGGGCGGTGCCTGGGGGCTCCTCAGGGAACGGGGATGGCTTCTTGGACCTGTCCACGGGGGGCACGGCCGCCAGCTCTGCCAGCAGCCCCTGCCCCAGGTCCAGCGCCGCCAGCTCGGGGAAGTTCCCCACTTCCTCATAGACAGGATCAGTGTCTGCCTCCTTCTCCTGCTGCTCCTCCAGGGAGTCCTGGTGGATCTTCATGGGCTGGGGAGGGCAGGGGGCAGGGTGAGGGGCACTGCCCACACAGCTCAGCTGTACCCCTCTGTCCCCCCTCACCCTGCCCTCCCTGCACTGCCTGGGGATCCTTGTCCCTCACTATGGGGCTGTACCTGCAGTGGACCCACCCTCCACCAGGTCCCTTTCTGCTGCCCTTTCTTCCCCATGGCTGAGGAAGTGGAGATTTGGTCCCTGCCTGGGCATGGTCCATGCCACCAGCCCAGCACCCCTTGGCAGAGCGCTCAGGGTGGGGCGGGCAGGTGGATCCCATGCAGAGCACAAAGGAGAGATGAGGTTCAGCTCCGTGGCCTTTTTGGAAATAACCTGATGGCAAGGCACACCTAAACCTCTTTCCTCACATTTCTTCCACTGATACCCTATGGGCACTGTGTGCCCAACGGGAGAGGCTCTGGGAACTGGGCTGGACTCGTGTGCTGTTGTTTACCCACACTGGGACCATGCAGGGACCCACATCCCCAGGCAGGGAACACAGAGAGCAGTGGGCACCCCCTCGTCTGCCACACAAGGTGGGCACATCTCTGAACGCCCGTGGGATGCTGCAGGTGAGCCCTGGCACAGTGCAAAGCCAGCAGCAGGTGCTCCAGGTGTGCAGGTACTTACAAAGAACATGGACAAAGTCCTTCGCGTGTGCAGGCGGCGCTAGAAACAGAGGAGACGGACAGGGGTGAGCACGGAGAGCACAGAGCAGGGCCACGGCTGCCTGGGTGGGCAGGGGAGGGCAGAGGCTGCAGGAGCCTGCAGGCACGGAGAGCTGCCACGGGCACGGGCACGGACACGAGCATGGCACACAGCACACACAGCACCCATCGGGGCGCCAGCCTCTCCGGCCCTGCGGTGGGCACGGGGTCCTGGGGCGGGTACAAGGACCAGGATGGGTGCAGGAGCATCTGTGGGCAGGGGGAGCTGCAGGGGCTTTACCAGGGTCTGGTTGGCAGAGAGCATGGTGGCGTCAGTGCTGTCCCCGTGCAGGGGCACCAGTGGCATCGTCCCGAATTTCTGCTTGGCCAGGTCGGAGGAGGAGCGGCGGCGCAGCACCACGGGGCGCAGGTCATCGTGCTGTGCACAAGGACAGGGTGGGCACGGGGGTCAGGCCCTGCCAGCCCCCTGCCAGCCCTGCCCAGCTGGGTGGCACCGCCAGCCTGCACCCACCTGAGCCTTGAGGATGCTGGTGGTCCAGTCCCACAGCTCGGCCTGCCCTGAGCACACCAGGTACCTGCAGAGCAAATAGTGGAGAAGTTGCCAGGGAATGGGGGCAGTGGGGCCCATGTCCCCTTGTCACCTTGTCACCTTGTCACCTTGTCTGTGAGCTTGGGGCTCTCAGGTTCATCTACACCCCACAGGGCTAAATCTCTGAAAATCTCTGTGTGCCCAAATTGCTGCTTTAGGGCAAGGTGGGAGCTTTTAGGGCACCCAGCACCACCCAGGGGTGCTGGGCTGGGTGGGGAGGCAGGAAGGCTGTGTGGCAGAGACATGGGTGGCCCCTGGAGCCTGGCTCCCATCCTATGCCAGGGACAATGTGTCCCCACCACTCTGCCTCTCAATAGCCCCAGCTCTGCCCTGACCCCAGGGCCTTGTACCACTGCCCCTGGCTGTCCTGCCCCACTAAAACCGGGGACAGATCTCAACCTCCCCCAGCCCCGGAATGGCAAGGGAAGGTACTCACAGCTGCTGCTTGTCCAGGGTCAGCGTGAAACCCCACCTGGAAAAGAACACAAGGCTGTAGGGCAGCACTGCCAAGCTCAGACACAGCCTGGGGTCTCTGGGCAGTGGGGCAGGGGGCTGAGCTCGCCCCACAGGCACAGGCTTTGGGTCCAGGTGTACTCCAGCAGCTGGGTTTGGGTGCCAGGAGCAGGCACTGAGGGATGGATATCTGCCCCAGTGCCATGCCTGGGAAGGTCCCACTTACTGAGCTGGTGGCTTCAGCTTCTTCCTAATGCCCATGTAAACCTTGGCAGCGTCCAGGGGCCACTCACGCTCCGGCTTGGCGCTCTGGGAAAGGACATCCAGTGGGTCAGCCCGGCTCGGTGCCAGCCTCCCTGCCAGGAGAACAGCCACCACTGTGCTGCTGCTGTCCCCAGGCTCCTCCTGCCAACCCTGGGGCTGAGGTCCATCCCACAGCATCCCCCCTACCCTCTTCTCCTTGAGCAGCAGCAGCCTCCTGTCCCGGATGACGAAGTAACGCTCCTGGAACTTGTTCCCCAGCAGCTTGGGGGGCTCCTCCCGGCACTTCAGCAGGCCACACTTGGGGGTCTCACGCTTGGCACCTGTGCAGTGTGGGGACAGAAGGCTCAGGTGGCTGGCAGGGTGGCATTGCAGGGGGACCCCACTGTGGGATCGGTGATGTGCCCCTGATGGCTGCAAGGGGAAGCTCAGGCAGAGCTGTCCCCCTCTGGGGACACCCCGAGGGGCTGGGTCCCTGTGTGCCCACCTTACCTGTGAAGAGACAGCTGCCCTCGCCGATGGGAACCTTCCTCACCAGCAGGTACGCAGAGCTGGGCTCCGGGAGCTTGCACCACTGCAAGGCCTGCTCCAGCACCTTCTCCTTGGGGTGCAGGGGCCGCTCTGGGGACACAGGGACACTCTCACCACCGTGCCAGTTCCTGTCCTCTCTGCCACCACCAGAAAGGCGGTTTGATGTTGGGTTTACTGGGATTGTGATTCGTATAATACCACAACCTCCAAGTTTTAGAAGCAGGGCTGCTAGCAGTATGGAACCGGCAATGGGAGCTTCTACGTGGGCTTTAGGCAGTCACAGATGCAGGCCGTACAGGGGGGGCTTTAACCCTGAAGGCTCGTAGAAGAGCTAGGCTTGTGGCCAGGCCTGATCAAGAGGAGTTTAATGTAGGATGTGAAAGTTTGAGTACTGGGAAGTACAGCGTACCAATTTGATTGTGCAGGTGGAGGATAGCAATTAGTAGTGGGAGTGAGCTGGTGAGTGTATAAAATAGGAGGTAAATGCCAGTGTTTAGGCGTTCTGGTTGGTTCCCTCATTGTGTGATGAGGATGAGGGTGGGGTTTAGGGTGGCTTCGAATGCAATGTAAAAGGGTATTTAGCTCTGAGGCCCAGAAGGCTAAGAGGATGAATAGTTGAGCTAGAACTACTGTTGTAGCAAAGACTCGTTTGCGGTTGGTGGGTTCTTGTTCTAGGTGGTTTTGGCTCGCTGTCCCCCATGCCTGCCCCTCACCAGCCTGGCCATGCCAGGAGCACACCCTGGGCCATCCCCCCGTGCTCACCCAGCTCCCCGTTCTCCAGCGCCTCGAAGGTCAGCCAGATGTCCAGGCTGGCAGGCACGTTGCGCATCTCCAGCACCTGGTTGGTCAGTTCCTCTGCTGTCATCGTGGGGGACACCTGGGGCCGGACACACGGGGAGCTGCAGTGGGTGGTGCAGGACGGGTCCCAGGGGAGCCAGGAGCTCCCTCCCCACGTGCTCTGGCACAGCCCTGCTCTGGGACTCACCTTCAGGGTGACGCAGCAGTCGGACACCTTCTGCTCCAGGTACACCTCGATGATGAGGTCCCCTGCCTGGGAGAGCTGTGGGGAGAGTGGTGGCATTGGTGAGGTGTTGGTGTGGGTGCTGAGCACATCCCACCTTCCCGGGGCTGGAGATGGTGTCCTGGGAAACTGGGGCTGCTCCTCCCCCAGGCAGGAGCCTCAGGGTGGTGGGCACAGGGGAGATAAGAGGGGGAACATCCCTTCCCAAATGTGGATACGGGACAGCAGGAATCCATGGTGGGCAGCTGGGAGTGTCCCCATCCTCCAGCCAGTCCCCCCAGCCCAATGGTCCCCAATGTGGTGGGGGCCAACAATCACATTCCCAGTACCTGGGTGTCCTTCCAGGTGGTGATCAGGCTGTTCTCCAGATCCATCTGGGATACCTGATCCTCATCAATCTGCCAGAGGAAGGGTGCACAGGGTCAGTGTGGAGTGGGATCTGGCTTGAGGACACAGGGCCAGGGTGGGGGGACGCAGGGGGAGGCAGAGGTGGGGCTATGGGGGGATCCAAGGGGTCAGAGCCAGCGTGGAGGGCGCTGCAGAGCCCTGCTTACATTGAAGATGCTGACATAGTTGTCGATGAGATCTTCCATCACCTTGACCTCGTGCTCCCCTTTGCCGTCGGTCTGGAAGAGGCTGGGTGCGAAGAGCAGCGACAGGTTCTTGGTGCTCATCTGGTTGAGGTCTGCACATTTCTGCACCCTGGCACAAGGAGCACACAGGTGAGGGGGCTGGTCCTGCTCAGGGTGGGGTTTCAGTCCCAGCCACTCTCCTCTGCCTCATACAAACAGCCTGGATGTCCCCAGCCCCTCAGCAGTGGGAACTCCAAACTGGGCAGTTCCTGTTTCAGAACTTCCCTCTGACATCAAACCAGACAGTGGCGCTAACTCAAACTCTGACTCATGATGGGAATTGAGTGTTTTCTGTCTTTTTGGGGCGCTGGATGACATTTACATCCTACAGGGTGATGTCCCCTAGTCCCAAACCTCCTGTCGCTCCCCCTTGCTGCAGGATGACTTTGGCAATGTTCAAGGTGTCCCAGCACCAGCTGTGTGGGTGGAGCAGGGCATGGACCCTCCCTGTCTCTTAGGGATAGGAGCCAGCACTCCCTGGGCAGCAGGGAGACCCCACAGGGCTGGCTGGACCAGGGGACCCTGACTGGGGTGCCCCACTGACCGGTAGAGGTGCCCGATGAGCGCAGCCAGGGTCTTGTGGTTGAGGCGAGGCAGGCGATGGATGAGCTCCTTGTACCGCTCCAAGCGCTGCGGCTTCGAGGAGATCTCTGGGGAGAGGAAAACCAGATCCTGGCTGAACCCAGCGGATACAGAGGTGACACAGGACCAAGGCTGGCACCAGGACCCATCCAGAGGAACACTGGCCCCAGGGTGTGGGGAAGGTGAAACAGGAAAGCCTTATAAATATGATTGCCAGGCAAAAGATTTTGAGAATATAGAAACTGTGAGATTGAAATGAAAGCAAGCTTTGAGATACCTCAGTTACTGAACAACTGGAAAACAATGGTGTGGCTGGCTGAAGGTAATCCCCTTTTGATGGAACAACACCCTCTGCCTGCAGACAGGCCCAAGGGTCAGAGCAGACCCTACAGCTTGGCAGAAGGGGCCCAAAGAGGAGTTTTTAGGGTTTAAAATGTAACACAGTGTGGTAATGTAATGATTCTTATAGGCTGTATGGAAATGCTGTAGGATTTGTATCTTGTACTAGATTGGTTAGTGAGAATTAGAACATTCAACACAGAAGAAGATTTATGGTATTGGAATGGGAACCTGGCTCTCTTACCCCATTTATTCTTTTACCCCTTTACGCTCTTCCCCCTTTTACTCTCTCACCCTTTCACTCTCTTACCCTCTCATCCTCTCTCCCCCTCTCTTCTCTCAGCCTGCTCTGAGCTGTGGCTGGCAGCTCCCAGCAGGGCCCTGCACCCAGGCCCTTTGCAATAAACCCCAAGCTCCTGACCTGGCTGCAGAGATCTCCTGTCTCCGTCCATCCCGACCGTCCTACCCCTGTCGGGTACACAGTGAACCCAGCGTGGAGCAGGGCTGGGTGAAGGAGGTACCTGCAGCCTCCTTCCACTGCGGGTGCAGCTCCAGGGTGAAGATGGGATCTTCCAGCTCCCGGAAGAACCTCTTCAGCACGTCGGTGACATCCTCGATGAAGTTGTCGCTGATGCGCAGCTTGACGTTGCGGGCGTCCCGCCGGAACTCCTCCATCAGTACCTTGATCCGGGACTTGGCTCCGTTCTTGCGGTAAATCCCCTCGTGCCGCAGCCCTGGGACAGGGACACGGGGTCACAGGGGCCGGGTCCTGCTCAGAGAATCCCTCATGGAGCTGGTGGCCCCGGAGCGGTGCCTCCTGCCTGGATTGTTGGCCATCCCGAGGTACTGGAGGGTGCTGGGACATGCTGGGCTCACCGTACTGGGTGATGAAGGCGATGCAGGAGTCCACGATGATGGGGATGTCCCCCCTGCTCAGCTGCTGGTCCCTCAGAGCGTTGCCCCGGCCCCCTGCTGACGCCTGGATGTCACTGTACCATGCTGCCGAGTCTGCCCGCGACAAGCCTTGCAGGTAAAATGTCCTGAGAACAACAAGGGCAGAAAATAGGGAATGAGGGTAGTCCCAGGGGCAGGTTATCCCTCCTGCCTGTGACAGGGAGCCAGGCTGAGCCAAGGGACACCCTACCCCACCAAAACACCCCTGCAAGGCCCTCAGTCACAGCCCTGCTGCCCCTGTAACTTCTCCACCAGGGATTTGGGATCAGCGTTGGCCCATCCCTGTTGGAACCCTGGCTACTGAGAATTTCAGACTGTCTGTGCTGACAGGCACTGACCCCCAAGAGAACACTGCATTTGGCCTGAGGCCGTGGAGAAGGCTTCCAAAATGGAATGATAGAACTGGGATTGTGGGTGTTGAGTTTGAATAGAAGTGTGTAATATCACAGGGTGGAAAACTTAGAGTTTGGGGTTTTAGGGTATAGTAATATATATAAAGCAAGATGGAAGTTTTAGGGTCGTGGCTGGTCCTTCTTCTTCTCCATGGGTTTGGGTGGTTTTGTGTAATTGGATAAAGAAGTCTGCACTGCGGGCCACGGGTGGTTGGTTATTGCGTTAAAAGTAAAAATAATTTAGGTGTCATTTCTTAATTGGACAGTTTATGCTTAAAAGACCTGGTAGAGAGAGAGATGGAGCTCCAGTTTTTAGTTAGAGTGTTGTTAGTGTCCATTTTTTAGTTGGCTAGAGTGAAGTGCTGTAGAACTCACATTTGTGAGATTGTGGCATAGATAAGAACCAGCAAACACCCGAGTCCCAACACATCCCAAAGTGCCTTTACCCAGGGCAGCAAACTGAGATTGCTTGGCTCACTCCCCATCACCCCCACGGCCAGGACTCACCTCCCCATCTCCACCAGGACCAGCAGCTCCTTCTTCTCCGGGGTGTCTGTGGGGGGAACCAGACCTGCATTGGGTGAGAAGCTGAGCGGTCAGAGCCACGCGGGGCCAGTGCCCATCCCGGGCCCTCTGAGCTGCCGGCACTCACTGAGCTCCTGCAGCCGCCGCAGGTTGATGCTGTCCTCAGCCCCATCCTCCTCGGCGGGGCAGATGAAGAGGTGGCTCTTCTGCAGGATGAAGAAGGCCCTCTGCCAGCGCTCGGGGTTCAGCATGCACTTGTAGCGCAGCTGGCCCACGCGCTGGAACTCGTAGCCCAGCAGGCAGTGGCAGCTCACGGGGGTGAACCACTGTGGGATGGAACGGGAGATGAGTGGGGGAAAGACTTCCCAAGAGCTGACCCCCATGAGGATGGGGGCAGCTCACCAGGGAGGACAGGAGCCCTGGAAAGGGAGGAGAGTGCTTCCCACAGCGGATGAAGGGCATGGGGAGCTGTGAGGGATCACACTGGGTGAGCAGGGACAGTCTGGGGACACGCTGGGGCTGGCTCACCTTGCCGATGGCACTGGCCCAGGCTTGCAGCGTTTCGGGCCCATCAGTTCCCAGCTGCTGCACTTTTTCCCCAGTGAGGAAGAGCTCAAGGGTGAAGCGAAACCTGCAGAGGATGAAGCAGCCATGAGGGCAACCCTGTCCCTGCCCCCAGAGCCAGAGCAGGGAGCCCAGCCCTGCTGCCTGTGTGCCCCACACTCTCTGAGCAGGACTGGGGGCATGGCTGGGGGTACCTTTCAGTGGGACCAGGGCTGGTGAGTGCCTGGTGGGCTCTGTTGACCCCCAGGGAGAGGAGATCCCCGCTGTCAATGCGGCCCAGGGGCTCAGTGCATTTCTCAGTCTCGAAGAAGAGCAGGGCTCTCTCCAGGGAGCACCACGTGCGCTGGAAGTCTGCAGGAACAGGGGCTCAGTGGCACTGGGCTGGGCACCCTCTGCCTGCCCTCCCACGCTGCCCACACTCACCCTCTTTGCTCTTCCTGGCCCCTGGGAGCTTCGGGGGGGCCGTGGCTCGGTACAGGTACCCGCTGTGTGTCACTGGCTGGGTGATCTCGTTGTAGACACCCTCGGGGCCGGGGTCCTGTGCGCGGGGGCTCCCTGTGGGACACAGTACGGAGGGTGGGGTGGGAGCAGGAACCCACCAAAATGTGGGTACAGAGGGAGATCCCCCTCATGCAGGTGTAGGCAACGGGGTTCTCTGAAAAAGGACTCCAGAGGAACCCACTAATCAGAGATTCCAGGGGAATCCTTCAACAGGGCAAGTTCCCCAGGGAGCCACGACACCTGACACCCTGAGTGTCCCTGGCCTTGGGCTGTGCCAGGAGGGGCAGGGCCAGCAGTAAAGAGGAATTTCCTCCACCAGAGCCAGATGAAGCTCGAGGCCCCTCTTTACCTGAAAGGTTCCTGGGCCTTTTGCTCTCTGGTCCCCACCAAAGGTCGGCCCCCGGGGCCGCCTCGCTGGCAGCAGGGTCAGAGGCCAGAGCAGCCTCCGAGGATGAGAAGAACTGCAGGATGGTCTTGAGCAGGGCTGGTCCTGCCACTGCAGAGCACAGCGCCTGCGGTGAAACAGGCACATTTAGGGACCCTGCTCGGGCTCATGGAGAGCCCAGCTCCCTCCCAGGGCTGCTCCAAGGCAGCCAAACCGGGGCACAACCTCTCAAAATCTGCCTGGCATGAGGGAGTGAGCACACGCAGCCCGGCAGGAGGGGCTGGCACCTCAGAGCAGGAGCTCTGGGGCGGCTCCCAGCACCTGGAGGTGTCCCCTACCTGCAGCACCTCCTCCTGAGTGCCGTGCTGGGGGTGGGGCAGGCGGTACCGTCCCTCCCGGTACTTGCGGGCGATGAATTCCCGTCTCTGCTCGGCGCCGCTCTCCGGGGTGATGGCCTCGCTGGCGGGGAGCCTGGCAGCCCAGAACCGGTTGGCTCGGTCATTGCCCAGCACGATGAAGAGCTGTGGGAGAGTCCCGTGGTCATGGGGAGCACCAGGGTCAGCAGGAGGAGCAGGATTCCCAGTGTTCCTGCATCCTGAGGGAGGCCCTGGGGATGCTGCCCCGCCAGAAGCAGCCTGGCCCCTGAGCACAGCATGCCTGGGTGCCTCACCTGCACGGTTTCATTGCACCCCCAAATGTCTCACCTGCACAATTTCCTTGCAACCCTGAGTGCCTCATCAGCAGGATTTCGTTGCACCTATGGCTGTCTCACTTGCATGATTTCATTGCACCCCTGAGTGCCTCACTTTCACAATTTCACTGCACCCCCAAGTGCCTCACTTGCATAATTTCATTGCACCCCGAGCTTATTACCTGCACAATTTCACTGCACTCCGAGTGTCTCACCTGCACGATTTCATTGCACCCCTGAGTGCCTCACCTTCATGATTTCCCTGCACCCCTGAGTGTCTCATCTGCATGATTTCATTTGCACCCCTGAGTGCCTTATGTGCTAGATTTAATTGCATCCCTGATTGTCTCACCTGCATGATTTCATTGCACCTCTGAGTGCCTCACCTGCACAATTTCATTGCACCCCTGAGTGCCTCACCTTCATGATTTCCTTGCACCCCAAGTGTCTCACCCGCACTATTTAATTGCACCCCCAAATGTATCACCTGCACATTTTCCTTGCACCCCTGAGGGCCTCACCTGCACAACTTCACTGCACCCCAAGTGCCTCACCTGCACAATTTCATTGCATCCCCAAATGCCTCACCTTCGTGATTTCCTTGCACCCCTGAGTGCCTCACCTGCACGATTTCATTGCACCCTGAGTGCCTCACCTGCACGATTTCATTAGACCAGACACTGGTGTCCAGCTTCAGGCTTTGCACCTTGGAAATGTTGGAACCCAGGCTGCGGTGCTGCCCTGCAGGGAGCAGAAGAGTCAGCACCCCTTGATCCTCCCAGGGAACTGCCTCCCAAATTATGCCCACACCCCAGGCAGATCATGCCTGCCCAGGCCAGCCCAGCCCACCCCCCGAGAATGCCCCTGTGCCCCCCAGGAGCTGTCCCACCTGCACACTGCTTGCAGATGACCACGCACAGGTTGATGGACGCCCAGTCAGGGCTCTGAGCCCAGCAGTCAGCACAGTATTTGTTGGCTTTGTTGGACCAGATCTTCTCTGCCACCTCGTAGTCGTAGAGCATCTCGGCGATGGCCTCCTGCAGCGCCTCCATCCACTCCCGCTTCTCCCGCTCCGACTCGGCCATGAAGCTGGGAGCACCAGCACAGCCAGAGCTCAGGGGCTGCAGCCACCAGCGCCCAGCCCAGCCCCAGGCTGCTCCTCCCTGCTTATCCCCCTGGATCCCAGCATACCTGAACGTTTTGGAGGGGGTGATGAGCTCGAAGCTGCGGCTCTTGGCCTCGCGGATGGTGGAGCCGCGCATCTCGATGAAGCACATGGCAATGCCCATCTTGAAGAACTGCAAAGTCAGGGTGACGGCGCTGTTGGTTCTGCTGGGCACCACCCAGGGCACGCCTGTGGGGTTGGGGCTGCAGCCACGGCACCCCCAGCATCCCGTCCCTGCTTTGCCTGGACAAACCCCTGCTGCTTCCTCAACCACCTCTCATCTGACATAAAGCACCCTGCAAACACCTTCAAATGAAAGGCAGATTCTGTCCACAGCCCCTGAAATGTGGATACCCAGGTGTCCTGGGATGCAAGATGTGGTTTGGGGCTGTGTATTCTATTTCCCATCCATTAGAGATGGAGCAGTTATCATTATCTTATCATCAAGTTTTCTTTATCTCTGCCACAGCCAACCCTCCCTGCAGGAGATCTCTGCTGTCCATGGCCACTGAGTGTCCCTGCAGGGCTGATCCAATTCCAGCATCCCATGGGGAGATGCTGTGCCCAGGGGAGGAGCCAAGCATTCCTACCTGGATCCAATCTGAGCCTGGAGCAGCACAGCAGCCTTTGCCCCCTGCATTGCCAGAGGAGCAGCTTTCTGCTGCCCTGCATTGCCAGAGGGAGCCCAGGCCCATCTCCAGCAGCCCTGGAGCTGCAGAGGAAAACTCCCCCCTTGTGCAGGATCCCTGCTCCAGCAGCAGCACAGCTGGCACTGCAGGAGGGCTGAGCCCCCATGGGATGGGGCTGTGCCACCCCTGACACACAGGGGACAGGGACTGCTCTGACTCTGGCAGGGGTGTTTTGTATTACTGCATTTTTAATTTTATTTTTATTTTCTTCCCTAATAAAGAACCATTATTCCTATTCTCATCTCTTTGCCTGAGAGCCCCTTAATTTCAAAATTACAATAACTTGTAGGGAGGGGGTTTGCATTTTCCATATCAAGGGAGGTTCCTGCCTTCCTTAGCAAACACCTGGCTGTTCAAACCAAGACACCAGGTCCCTTTCTTTTGGGGATTCAAGTCAGGGACCCTCAGAAAACAAATATTAACCTGAGCCAACTCCTCAGAGCTGACGCTGCTTAGTGCACAGCAGGCACCTAGAAGTGAAGTGATGGAAAAAAACCCAGGGGTGCTAAGAAAATTCAGCAGGAAGGAAGTGAGGTGTTCTGTGGGCAGCAACAGCAGCAGCGTGGGAGGTGACAGGGACCAGCTGTCCCTGTGAGTGTCCCTTGCAGCAGATGTGTTTGCTGCCATTGATCCAGCTGTCCTGGGATGTGTTGGGATGCTTGGTGTGACCAAGACCAAAATGCCTGGTGGAGATGATGATGGTTTGGTGATAGTGAGAAGGTTGGGAGGGGTGTCCACTCCTGGTACCCCTCACTGCTGCCCTGGGCAGGATCTCCAGCCTCTTGCACTGCCATTCCCTTTCTCCTGCCCACCCATTTCCTCCCTGCTCTCCCTTTGGCACCAGTCCTGGCTCAGCTCCCTCCATCCCTCTCATCCCACGAAGCGGTCTGGCAACAAACCTGCTCGCTCTTGTACAGCCACATCTCAGGCAGGCTCAGGGCTGCGAAAACCTTGGACTTGTGGCCCTTCAGCTCCAGGGTTCCTGACTTCTGGCAGTGGGCAGTGTTGGCAGGCCGGGGCCGGGACCCCACCAGGCGCTGCTCCATCACCTTCTTCTGCAGCGTGGAGCACCACTCATTCCTCTGGGCTGGGGACCAGGCAGGAGGGAGCGGGGCTGAGCCCTTCCCCACAGCCCTGGCACGGAGCAGAGCACCCAGAAGGTAGGCAGGGAGGCAGGGGATGTTTTGGGGATGGGATGAGAGCTGCCTGTAGGGTGCTCTGCCTGGAGAAGGGAGGCAGGGATGGGTCCTTAGGGCTGCTGGGCCCTGGGCCAGGTTGTCACTCACCCTCATTCTCAGCACGGAAAACAAAGATCCGATGGCTGGTGATGACCTGGAACTTGTTGTCCTTGGTGGAACGAGCCATTTCAATCACAGACAGCGGGATCACTCCTTTGGGATAGGGCTCCTGGAACGAGCCCCAGGTGGGATTACCCCCTTTGCCCTTCCCACAGGGCACCTCCATGACCTGGCACATCCTCCACATCCCCTGGGTGCTCTGCTGGTGCTGCCTCACAGCACAGCCTGCAGGCATCAGCAGCCAGGTGAGTGCTGGGAATTCGGGAAGGGGTGGATCCATGGCTGTCCCTGTTTCCAGCAGGACCTCCCCTTTCCTGCTCCCTGTTGGCAGAGGGACCCCTTGCTCTCCTGGGCTCCCATGGCTGAGGCTGTGCTGGGAGCCTGCCAGGCATCGGCTGCTCCACGCTGGTGATGGCAGAGCACTGCTGGCTCCTTCCAGAAGGACGAGGGCAGGCCAAGGGGATGTGGCAGCTCCCCAGGTGGTGTCGAGGTTCAGCCTCCCCACCCTGCCCCCCTGTGCCCTTGGTACCTTCTCACTGCTGGAGTACATCAGGTTCTTGCCATCAAAACGGACGTAGCGCCTCTGGAAGACATAGTTCCTGTTGGGATGGCAGAAAAACTGTTGGGAAGGGGATGATTGCTCCTCATGGACCCTTCCTCCTCCCAGGCACAGCTGCACAGAGGGCCTTGCAGCACAGCTGGGGCCCCAGGAGGTTCCTCTTCCACGGGGAGCACAGTGACCCGTGCAGCCACCTCACCTTGCCCAAGGGGGCTTTACCTACAGGGGCTGCCCCATCCCTGGAGGTGCTCCAGGCCAGTTGGACGGGACCTGGGATAGTGCAAGGTGTCCCTGTCCATGGCAGGGTGTGGAACGAGATGATCTCAATGTCACAGACATGTTTTATGAAAAATCTTTTCCTTAGGATTTTTTCTCCTGAGAAGCTGAGAGGCCTCAGGAACAAAATGTAACCAATGATTATCTGCTGCTGTGGAATGCAACAGGTGCATCTGTGATTGGTTTCATGTGGTTGTTTCTAATTAATGGCCAATCACAGCCAGCTGGCTCAGACTCTCTGAGAGTCAGGAACTTTTGTTATCATCCCATTCTCTGCCTTCCTTTCAAGCCTTCTGATGAAATCCTTTCTTCTATTCTTTTAGTATAGTTTTAATATAATATCTATAATAAAATAATACATTTCTTCTGAAATATATATATAAATAATAAATACATATAAATAGATTAAAGACAGAAATAATTATAATAATTATAAATGTATTAAATATATAAAATATATATTTATATATAAATATATAATAAAGAGATATAATATATACAAATATATAAAGAAATAATAAATTCCTTCTGAAATATATAAATAATAATAAATATATAAATACCTTAAATAGATAACTAATTATAATACTTATAAATAAATTAAATATATATAAATATATATTTATATATTAAAATATATATAAATGTATAATAAAGATATATAATATATGTAAATATATAAAGAAATAATAAATTCCTTCTGAATATATATAAATAATAATAAATTTATATTTATATATTACATATAATATTATAATAATTATAGATATATTAAATATATAAATATATATTTTTATATATAAATATATAAGAAATCTATAATATATATATAAATAAATAATAAATTCCTTCTGAAATATATACACAAATAATAATATGTATATTAAATATGTAAATAATCATAATGATTATAAATATATTAAATATATAAATATATATATAAATATAGAAAAATCGATAATATATATAAATATATAAATAAATAATAAATTCCTTCTGAAACATGGAGTCAGATCCTCATCTCTCCCCTCTTCCTGGGACCCCTGTGAACACCACCACACTTGGTGACCCTGAGTGATGGAAAATTCACACAATCTTAAGGCCCCTCCCAGCCCAAATCCCGCTGTGACCCCACGGCAGCCCCACGTACCCCTGAGGGGACAGCTTGTCCAGCCAGCCGCTGAGCATGGTGGGCCGTGGCTCGCACAGCGACGTGAAGCTGGCGTACGGGGAGATGGTCAGGTCGTCCAGGAGCTCGTCGGGGTACAGGTGGGCGGGCAGGCTGAACGGGGAGCCCTGGGCCCGCGGCACCTCCACCATGGAATAGCCCTCGGTGTCGCTGTGGGCGATGCGCTCGATGAGCCGGCTGCGGCCCTCCTCATCCTCACTGCGGCCCTCGCTGCTGCACTCGCTGCTGGTCCTGAGGCAAGAGGGGCTGGGAGGGAGCTGGGCACCACAGCATGGACCTGGGCAATGCCTGGGGACTCCTGGCACTGCTTCTGGGCAGTGCCACCCCATCTGGGGACACCTGGCACTGCTCCTGGCTGGATAGCACAGCACGGTCCTGGGCAGTGCCACTCTGTCTGGGGACACCTGGAACTGCTCCTGGGCAATGCCACCCCATCTGGGGACACCTGGCACTGCTCCTAGGTAATGCCACCCCATCTGGGGACACCTGGCACTGCTCCTGGCTCGATAGCACAGCACGGTCCTGGGCAGTGCCACTCTGTCTGGGGACACCTGGCACTGCTCCTGGGCAATGCCACCCCATCTGGGGACACCTGGAACTGCTCCTGGGCAATGCCACCCCATGTGGGGACACCTGGCACTGCTCCTGGGCAATGCCACCCCATCTGGGGACACCTGGAACTGCTCCTGGGCAATGCCACCCCATGTGGGGACACCTGGCACTGCTCCTGGGCAGTGCCACCTTGTCTGGGGACACCTGGCACTGCTCCTGGCCTCAGCCTGGCCTGGCTGGGGCACCCAGGGGTGTTGGGGTTTGCATCTCTGCGAGTGCTCAGGAGCCCCATGGCCAGCAGCAGCCCGAGGCTCAGCCAGTCCTGAGTGATGGCACAAAGGCCGGGGCTTCCCTGCTCTAGGGAATGTCACACAGGCCACCACCACACGTCTCCAAACCCCTGGCATCACCTCCTGCCCCTCTTCACGTGCAGCAAAAGGAAGGCAGGCAGATCCCCAATGCTAAATCCTGCTCTGTGCTCAATACCCAGCCCAGCTGCTCCCTCCCTGTGCCCCTCCAACATTCCCAGCACTGTGGAACTCCTGCCACGAGCCCTTTGTGCCTGCTGGGCTGGTGGAACTCCTGCATCCATCCCCATTCCTTGGGAAGCCGTGCTAAACCCCCAGCCAGCCCTGCTGGGGCTCTCCAGCCCATAACAATAAAAGGAAATTATAAAAATAAACTGCAAAGCCTGCCCCTTCCCATCAGCCCTCTCTAGCCAGAGTTTTTCTTTCCCTGGAAAGGAAATGTGCTGGAAAATGTCTGACAGTCCCAGGAGGTCACAGGGACCTGCCCAGGTGCAATGGTGATGGGAGGAAGGCAGTTCCTGGGACAGCCCAGCACCCCCAGGAGAGCATCCACGCCACATTCCCCTGAGGAATCCAATGCCAGGGCAAAGAGAAGGCTCCTAAAGAGGCAACAAGGATGATCCAAGGCTTGTCCCAGCTTCTGTCTGAGGAGAACCTGTGCAAACTGGGCATCTCCAGGGGACAGGGTGGGTGATGGGGCAGGGTCATGAGGAGAACTGGAAGGACTCTCTTGGCCATCACTGCTTCAGCCTCAGGAGCTGGGTGACTGTCAGAACTCAGTGCATCCCTCTGTGTCCAGAGCTGCTGAGGACCCCGCCGGGGGCTCAGAGATCCTGGCACACAGTCCAGAGCACCTGGGGGTTTGATTTTGACCCCTGGAGCAAATTACCAGCTTTGTATGAGGACATGAAAGTCACAGAGGTTTGAATAGTGCAATAACAAAATGATCACAGGGTGAAAAAGTAGATTTTTGATCTTTGGTATGAGGGTTTTGGGGACAAGATGGAGGAACTTGGGCGTGTCCAGCCTTTCTTCTTGTTCTTCTTTTTCTCCATTTTCTGCTGTGATGTTGGCACTTTGGGATTGGTTCAGAGTAGAAGTTCACTGTCTAACACAGGTGATAGGTATTGGGAATTAAGTGTAAATATGTTATACATAGTTTGTAGTATAAAAGGACAACATCGCCTCAGGGGCAGTCAGAGTGCCTGTGGCTGCCCTGCTGAGCAGATCTCAGCTGGGCAGAGAGAAAATTTTATAGATAGGAATTAATAAACAAATTCAAGACTGAAAACTGAAGAGCTCTGACTTGTTCTTCAGCCGTGCGGGCTGAAGCAGAGACATCCTGCACATCTTGGGGCTGCAATTATCAACAGCAACCCGAGAGGGGACACCAGACAAAGCCAAGGAGCAAGGGACAGACCCACGTGGGAGAGGAGCAGGAGTGCTGTGGGAATCCTCCTTGGAGATGGAGACATTTTTGGAGAAGAAACCCACAGAATGTGAGAAAATGTCTCCAGTGTAAGTTCATGAGAAGCTTCAGGACCAGGAGAAGGACCCCAAACACTCCTAAACTCTCCCAACACCTGGATTTAGGCACTGCCTCATCCTAGGACAGGCCCTGGACAGGCACCTTCTGAGGATCAGTTGTCCCTGATCCACAAGGGACAGGAGCAAGCCCAAAATCTGCCTGGGAAGATGCTGGAGCCATCCCAGCTGGGTCTGCTCAGAGAAACGGGGTAGTGCCGGGGCTGGGGAGGGGATGGAGAGGGAAAACGGCCCAGGAAAGACAAGAAATGGCCCTGGCTGGCCTCGAGGCTCGGAGCACAAGGAAAATCGCTGTTTAATTAACACAACAGAGCCTTGGCGCGGTGACTCATCTGGCTGGAATGCCAGCCCTGTCTGCAGATGCTTCAGGAAGGACTGGACAGGGAACGGTGAGGCTGCAGGACTCTGAGTCACAGACAGACAGACAGACAGACAGCAGCCTTGAGTGCCAGGGCTGAGAGGGAGGCAGACCCACGGAATGGGGCAGGAAAAGAGGAAAACGGGGAAAAAATCCACGGCAGCCCCTTCCTGAGCCGGGCCTTACAGTCAATGGAGCTGCAAAGAGACAGAGGGCACTGAGCATCTGGCAGGGACAAGCAAAGCCCACCCACGGTGCCTGGTGAGTGTGACCCAGTCCCCTGAGCTCCCTGGGGTGACAGGGACAACGCTGTGCCACCTCTCTGTCCTGCTGGGGCTGCAGCAGGGCACCAGCACTTTGTGGGGCTGAGCATCACCAGCGTGGATGCAGGTGCTCAGACTCAGAGCAAGTAAATCCCACCTGCTGCACCCTCAGCTCCCAGTTTGCATGAGTTTTGCATTTCTCTTCCTCTTTCTGAGGGTATTTTCTTGCAGGTGAGGTGGCTCTGCTCACCCCTGCCACTGCCACATCCAAGCCAGGGAGCAGCATGGGCCAGACAAAGCTCCCCCAGACCTGGGCAAGAGGAGGTACCACAGGTAGGAAAAGGGGCAGAAGGGCCTCTCTGAGGTTTGGGACTGGGAAATATTTCCCATGACAAGTGGATGGGTGGGCTGCAGAGGATGGCTGGTCATTCCCAGTGACACAAGGATGAGGAGTGGAGAAACACCAGCGCTGCAGGGGAGGATCAGGAGGTGCCACAGAGGCAGCAGAGCTGGGCCAGGGCTGGCCAGCAGCCCCCCAGCAGCTGAGCAGGACCCCACAGCTCTGCTCCAGGGAATGGGCTGGGACCAGCGGGGCTGGGGGGGGTGATGGAGTCAGGGAGTCTGACAGTTACAAACACAGCCAAAACCTCCTTCTTAATCAGCCTAATCCCAATAACAACCTACATCCACTCCGAAACAGAAAGCCTCACCTCCTGCAAAAGGATCTCAGGGCTTTTCTGTCTCCTGTTCCACTCTCCACACCCCAGCCCTGCTTGGGCTGGGAGAAAAAACCCTGAACTGCTGTCCCTGCCAGCGCTGATGGTCACATCCTGCCTCTTCTCAGCAAGGCCAGCTGCAAAACCCCACAGCTGCCAGTGCCTGGCCACTTCCCTTGGGATGTTCTGGATCCCAGTCCCTGGAAGGCCCTGGATGCAGACAGGTCAGTGCCCAGCCCCCCTCTGAGCTGATTCAGAGGCTCCACAGTATTTCAGTATTTCTGTATTCAGATTGCAGTGTTTCTGTGTACAAAACAGCAGTTCCCAGGTGCTGGAGCTCTGGATGCTGAGGATTTTAGACTTTCTGTGCAGGCAGACTCTGACCCCCAGGAGAGCACTGCATGTGACCTGAGGCCATGGAAAAGGCTTCCACAACTGATTGCCAGCACTGGGATTGCGGGTGTGTACTTGATTAGAAGTGTGTAATATCACAGGGGAGGAAACTTTGCAGTTCCCCATCCGTGGCTGTGATCCGTGCCATGGATCAGGTGCCACCACAATGCCACACACCCTGGGCACGAGAGGCACTGGGAGTGTCCCCAGGCAGGAGAGGGACACACACTGGCCAGCAAGGCCACAGCAGGGCTGAAGGCCACAGAGCTGCAGCTCACCTCCTCCTCACTGAGCAACACAGGAAAAGGAACCCTCCCCATCCGAAATGGGAAGAGCAGCTTTCCTTCCTCTTTCTGAGATGCTATCAGGAGTTATGGAAAGTACATTTCAAAAGTGTTTTAAAGGTGCCCCTCACAATTTCACTGTCGTCCACCACAGAGTGCCTGAGCAGCAGCAGATGCTGCTCTGAGGCTGCTGGAGCCTTCAGGGATTGCACAACCCCTCATCTGGAGCTTGGAGCCAGCTAATTTCTGAGTAATCCCCGTCCTCCATGGTGTTTCTCTGTTCCCAGAGGCCAAACCAGGTTCCTCTGGGTGTACAGGCGTGCAGTGCCCCTGGGGCTGCCCCAGAAATCTCCCACCAGCACAGGTCCTGCTCATCTCCAAACCCATCAGCTCTTGTGCTGTCACCATCCCAGCGGCTCCTGATCAGCTCTGCCGTGGGGTAAAACCCCCATTCCCCCTTTGGCTGTCCCCAGGGCTGTGCCCTGAGGGCTGTCCCCCCTCAGGCTGTCCCCAGGGCTGTGCCCTGTCCCCTGCCCCCCCTCAGGCTGTCCCCAGGGCTGTGCCCTGTCCCCTGTCCCCAGCCCAGCCCCTGAGGCCCCAGGAGCTGATCCCTACCTGCAGCCTTCCCTCTCCAGCTCCAGCTCGGACACGGCCTCGTAGCTCTGCTCGGAGGAGCTGCCAACAGCCTGGGAGGAGACAATGGTCACATCTCCTGTCCCCTGTGTCCCATCGCAGACCCCCTGAGCCTGCCTGGCCCTCAGTGCAGGGGCTCAGCCTGTGACCCTGACCCAACATCACAGAATCTGCTGAGCTGGAAGGACACATCCAACCCAGCCCCTTGGCCCTGCCCAGACCCCCCAGCAGTCCCCCCTGTGCATCCCTGGTGTCCAAAGGCTCCTGGAGCTCTGGCGGCCCAGCTCTGGGGCACCCAGGGGTGTTGGGGTTTGCATCTCTGGGAGTGCTCAGGAGCCCCATGGCCAGCAGCAGCCCGAGGCTCAGCCAGTCCTGAGTGATGGCACAAAGGCCAGGGCTTCCCTGCTCTAGGGAATGTCACACAGGCCACCACCACACGTCTCCAAACCCCTGGCATCACCTCCTGCCCCTCTTCACGTGCAGCAAAAGGAAGGCAGGCAGATCCCCAATGCTAAATCCTGCTCCCTGCTGTACACCCAGTCCAGCTGCTCCCTCCCTGTGCCCTCCAACATTCCCAGCACTGTGGAACTCCTGCCACGAGCCCTTTGTGCCTGCTGGGCTGGTGGAACTCCTGCATCCATCCCCATTCCTTGGGAAGCCGTGCTAAACCCCCATTCCCTGGGCAGCCTGGGCAGTGCCAGCACCCTCTGGGGGGATGAACCTTCCCTGGGCACTGCTGGGCACCGTGGCCTCACCAGCTGCAGCTCCGGGCTCTGCAGCACTGCTGGGCTGCAGGGTGACAGCAGGGGACAGCCCCCCCCAGTGTCCCCTCACCTTTGTTTCCCGAGGCAGGCCCACGTGGCCGAAGATGGTCTCGCTGTAGGGGGTGATGGGCGGATCATTCCCCTCTGCGGGCACAGAGGGCAGGGAAAGCATCAGAGGGCAGGCAGAGAGCAGCCAGGACTGCCAGCCCTTGGGGGCACCCCGAGCCCACCACAGTGCCCCCCAACACACACAGTGACACAGGGGCTGTGCTCTGCATGGACACCCCGGCCCTGGGTGAGGCAGGGGGTGTGGGTGACCCCTCCCCCTTCCCGGGCACCCCGATGTCCCTGCTGTGCCCCGGGGCTCTCACCTGGCTTGCCGGTGGGTCTCTGCGGGATGGGGGGCAGGGCGCCGGGCCAGCCAGGACTGCAGGGAAACAGGACAGGGGTTATGGACTGGGGGCCCTGGTGTCCGGTCTGGCTGGGCAGGAACGCTGCACGCTGCTCCCGAGCCCGGCTTTGTCCCCTGGAATGTGCAGCGTCCCCTCCCCGCTCCCGGTGACCTCCTGGCTCCCTTCTCTTCCCACCCTGGCACTGCTGGGATGTTTGCTGGGGCTGTGGGCCATTTCCCACCGCAGCATCTCCCTCCTCTGACATCTCCCACCCCGTTCCCAGCAGGAGCAGCCCCAGAACCTCACTCAGCCACCCCTCAGCATGCTGGGGACCCCCAGCCCTGCTGCCAGAGGGGCACAGAAAGGGCAGCAGCCCCTCCCTGCATCCGCAAGGAGCCATCGGGGGCCCAGGGCTGTCCTGTCATCCCAGAGGGATCCCAGCTGCCGTATCCAGAGCCCGGGGAAGGCACGGGGAGGGTGCTGAAAGGGGCTGGTGAGCACCTGGGGGCAGCAGGGCCAGCTCTGGGGTGGGTCCCGGGGCTGGGGGGGTCTCCGCACCCTTATCTCTGCCTGCTCTGCCCCCCTCTCTCAGCGCCGAGGGAAAGCCTCGGCTCACTCAGACCTGTCCTCCGGCCGGGGCTGCTCCTGCGGGCACGGGGCGGGGGGCGGCGGGACCCCCTCCCCCCGGGGCCCCTCCTCCCCTCCCGGCTCCTCCGCCGCTGCCGCCGGCCGCTCGAGTCCTTCGTAGATGACATTGGAGACCATCTGCAGCCGGGGCTGCCCCGAGCCCGGCTCACAGGACGCTGCCCTGGGGCACGGCGAGGGCTCCCTCCTGCCCGGGGGAGCCTGCTGGGCACTGCCAGGGCTGGGCTCGGCCGCCAGGGCCCTGTGCCCGTGCCGTGGGGGCACGCTGGGCACGGACGGGGGGCATGTCTGTCTGTTCTCCGCTGTCTCCAGGGTCTGTCCGTGGCTCGGGGCCGGCCGGGTCTCCTCCCGGGCGCTGTCCCGCCCTCGCAGCCGGGACGCGATCGCGCCCATGGTCACAGCTGCCCCCGGAGCCGCCTCCGGGCTCTCCAGATCCGTGCAGCTCTCCCCTGGCACGAACCCCTCCAGTACCACAAAGGCTGACGGTGCCCGCTCGCTGCCCGGGCCGTGCGCTGGCACCGTGGGCGTGCCGGGGCCACGGGCACTGATCCCTGCTCCGCCTTTGAGCGAGGGAAAACCGTCCTGGGCTTGGGAACCGGCTTCGAGGCGGGAGGAGCAGCGTCCTTGTCTCCAGGCGGTGCCCGGCTGGGCACGGTGACACGCGGCTGCGTCCCAAAGGCGTCGCTGGTCCCTCCCGGCTCTGCTCTCATGGCATCCTTGCCCTCCTGGGGGGCATCCAGCACCTCCGTGCCCCGGCAATGGGAATCTCCTGCCGCGGCTCTGCCCCGGGCTTGGCTCAGCAGCCGAGTCTGCTGCGCCAGGGTGAGGATGCGCTTGCGGTGCCCGGTGGCGGTGACGCCGATCTGCTGCAGGTGGTGGCTGTCCAGAGAGGTGGCATCTCTGGCCACGTGGTATCCGTGCTGCTTGAAGACATCCCGGTAGCGCTCCAAGTGGATGCTGGCCAGCCAGTCCGCGATATCCGAGTCAGGCCCGCACGGGGAGCTCATGGCCCTGGGGTGCCTCCGGACGGATGCTCAGCCCATCATCTGTGCGAGGAGGGGAGAGAGGGGCTGAGGAGGCGGCGGGAAGGGGAAGGGGGTGGGTGCAGCTGCCGTGAAGGGCGCGGGATGCTCCTGGAGGTGCCCACACCTCGCTGCCGTCCCCAGAGTCTCTCACCTCCCACTCCCAGCTCCGGGAGCCCCAGTCCTGCTGTTCCCCAGCTCTGCAGCGCTCCCCGGGGCTCCGGAGCCGTGACCGAGCCCGGGCAGGGACTGAGGCTCCGGGAGCTCTCGAGGAGCAGGGTTGGGGCAGATGCCGAGCTCCGGGACGCTCCGCGGGGCCGGCAGAGCCGCGCAGCCGCCGGTGGTGGGGGGAGGTCCGGGCAGATAGCGGGGGAGCCGCGGGCCCCTCCCCGGGGATGATGAGCTCCTGTGCCGGCCAGCGCGGGGAGGGCTCTGCGGCCGGAAGGGCCAGACCATAATCTCTCTCTCTCACTGCTGGCGAGGGCATGGGAGAGGTCAGCATGACTCACGGACAGACAGAGGGGGGACAGACTCCCACCCACCCACCCACCCACCCACACACCCGCGCATCGCCGCAGAGGCACGGCCGGGCTCGGGCGCCACCAGGAACGCTCAGCCCGAGGTGACTCTGCGGCACAGCCCGGGACAGAGCCTGCTGAGGGCCTTTTCCCATGAATCACGCAGCTCCGCGCTAAACCATCTGTGCTGACGGTGCTGCCACTGGCTCTTTTTCCAGTTCCTCCATTTCCCTCTATTGTTCGGCGCAGGCTTCCTTCCTGCTGCCTGCACGCTCCCACGCATCCCCTGCCCCCTCCCGCCGCGCCGCGTCCCGAAACCGGCCCGGGAGAGCCGGGCTGAGCCCCCGTGCCCGGCACGGCCCCGCTGCCCGGGCCAGGCCTGCCCGGGTGCCCTGCCAGGCTGCGGTGTCCCCGGCAGCACGTGGGGGACGCTGTCAGCGAGGAGGAGGAGGGACAGCCAAGGCAGGGACTGGGACAGGGCACAGGGCAGCTGTCAGGCTGTGCAGGACCGACAGAAAAGGCAGAGCAGGGCAGCAATGTCCCGCACAGAAAAGGCAGAACAGAGATGTCCCACACAGAAAAGGCAGAGCAGGGCAGCGATGTCCCACACAGAAAAGGCAGAACAGGGCAGCGATGTCCCGCACAGAAAAGGCAGAACAGAGATGTCCCACACAGAAAAGGCAGAGCAGGACAGAGATGTCCCACACAGAAAAGGCAGAGCAGGGCAGCGATGTCCCCATGCGATGTGGGCTGCGTGTCTGTGCCCCAGGGTTAAAGGGCTGTACCCACTTCTGCCCAGCAGCTGGGGCCGAAATGGGGCAGTTTCCCCCTTTTTCATGCCTGTATCGCCCTGAGGGATCTGCAGCCGGCTCTGCCCTCTGCCTGCCCTGCCTGGGGCTTCTCCAGTGAGGAGATGGCACCTGAGACCTCCCTGTGCCTGGGGCTCCGGGACCGTGCCGGGCACCGTGCTGGGCTGTGGCCCTTTGGGACAGTGACACTTCACGGGCAGGTGGGCACCATCCCCGTGCCTACAAACCCCTGCCCAGCCGGCACAGTGAGCACGGGCTGTCCCAGCCCTGGCCCTTCCCCACCGTGCCCAAACCTGTCCCATCCCTCTCCTGCCATCCCCGCGGTTGTCACTCACCTCTGGCGGCCCGCAGCCCCCGGGCTGGCTCCGGCGGGGCAGCACGGTGGGTGGTAGTGTCCTGGCTCTGCTGGGGCAGCACGGTGGCTGGCAGTGTCCTCTGGGCTCCGGGGGGATGCCAGGGCAGTCCCGTGCAGGAACTGCCGCGGGCTCCGCAACACCCAGCCTGCGCCTCCCACTGCCGGTCCCTCCTCCAGGCCAGCCCTCTGGTCCCCATCCCTGTCCCACCCTCTGTCCTGTCCCTTCCAGGCATGACGCTGCCCCGGCTGTGCTGGGTCCTGTCCCCCAGCCAGGCTCTGCCTTCCTTGGGGCTGAACTGAGGAAAACAGGATAAAATATTCATGCTGATTATGGGAATGGGAGGGCTGGCACTTGGGGGGCTGGGTGGGTGAAATTTTGGGAAGATCAACATCTTTGTGCTGTGGGGATGCCGGGAATGCTGCACCTCATCCCACTTCTGGTGCCCCATGGGCAGGGGGATGTGGGGTGAGCTGAGGGGCAGGATGGCAGCAGGGGCTGGCGTGGAACAGGGACATCCAATGGGATCCCCTCCTGCAAGGAGCCTGAGCTTTCAGCACAGCCTGGCCCAGCTGCTTTTAACACAACACCTCCTGAAAGAGCCCCAGCAGGGCTGGCTGGTGGTGCAGCTCAGCTCTTACCCAAGCTTGAGGGTGTCAAGGCTGATATCTCCCTCCTGATGCCATGCTGATAACCCTGCCCTGTGAGGGCTGAGCACTGCCTTGCTCCAGCTCCAGCTCCAGCAGCTCCTTCCCCACCCCAGCAGTGCCCCCAGAGCCCTTGTGGGGGTGGTGTGGGAGGGCCACCCCATGAAATCCTGCATGCAGCTCAGGGGGAAAGGCACTCACCACAGGCTGCTGCTGCAAAGCAGAAGCAGAATTCAGCACGAGCCTGGCAAGGCTTTTGCCTTCCTTGCCTTTCCCCAGCAGCTGCTCCAGCAGGCAGTGACACATCCCCAGGGCAGGGGACCCCCTTGTGCATGGGGTGTGGAGACCCTCGGGGTGCCAGGGGACACTCAGGGTGTGCAGGGGGATGGCACAGTCTGCCCTGCCATCCCCCTGCCTTGCAGAGGAAGCTCTTGGGCCCTGCTGTTCTTGGGAAGGCTGCTGAGGTCTGTGGTGTGGCTGGGGGGGACAGAGCACAGATCTGTCACCATCGCTGTCCTGCTGTGCTGCAGCAGTGAGCACAGGCTGGCACCTGCAGCACCTCCATGGACAGAGCCCAGGCAGGGTCAGGCTGGGAGGATCCACAGGGGCTCCAGCAGGGCCAAACTCACTGCTCAGACAGAGCTCAGGGCACAGGGTTGTGTCCAGAAGCTTCTGCCATGTCCCCAGGCAGGGACACTGCACAGCCTCTGCCCCATCTGCTCAGGGCTGGCACTGCCCAGGGCAGCAGCTCTGCCTCCTGGGCAGGGGCAGCTCCTGGGCTCAGGCCCTGCCCGTGGCTCTGGGGCCATGGCTGGGCCTGGGCGGCTGGACGCCTGCGAGAGCATGGACAGACTGGGGGGGGCGACGACAGGGACAGACTGGGGACACACGGACAGACTGGGGACACACGGACACACAGACAGGGACAGACTGGGGGACACACGGACAGACAGACAGGGACAGACTGGGGGACACACGGACAGACTGGGGGACACACGGACAGACAGACAGGGACAGACTGGGGGACACACGGACACAGACAGGGACAGACTGGGACACAGGGACAGACAGACAGGGACAGACTGGGATACTCAGGGACACCCAGGAACACCCAGGGGGACACCCAGGGACACCCAGGGACACGCAGGGACAGGCAGGGACACAGGCAGGGACAGCCAGGGCTGAGGCCCCTCTCTCTCCCTGGGGCTCCTCTCCAGGCTGAGCAGCCCCAGCTCCCTCAGCCTTTCCTGGGCACTGAGATGCTCCAGGCCCTTGCTCAGCTCCAGGAGCTCCTGGCCCTGCTGTGCTGAGCATCCAGAGCTGGACACAGCAGCCAGAGGTGTCCCCAGGGCTGGGCACAGGGGCAGGATCCCTCCCTGTCCTGCTGGCTTTTGGGAGCCCCCAGAACCTGCTGCTGGGAGCAGTGCCCCTCCCTGCTGCTAGCAGGGCAGGGATGGGCAGTGGGTGAGGGAAATGTTGTCTCTGGGGTGTCCTCACGATGGCAGGTCACTGTCCTGGCAGGGTTGGTGTGCCCAAGGACAGGGTGTAGGTCCCACACCCTGCTGGCTGCTTACAGGGCAGTTTGGTGCAGAAAACCTTCTCCATTGCTCCCTTCTCCCTCACAGTCATCAAATTCCCGGGTTTGGGGCTCTGTTCCCTTGGCAGGAGGAGTCCCTGCTCAGTACCTGGTTCCCAAGGGGGAGTGCTCCTTCCCAGAACCCCCCCAGGACATCCCCCAGCCATAGAACCACCCCAGAGCGCCAGAGCTGGCACGGGGAGGGGAGCAGGGCACAGCAGGGCACCAGGGCAGGGCACAGGGGTGGGAGGTTTCCCGAGGGCTTCTTATCAGCCCATGTTTTGTAGAGCAGGTTTCAAAGCCTCTGCTTGCTCCTAGTGTTTGCCAGCCGGCTGATGTGATTATTTATATTTATATATTTACTTATATATTTTCTATTTCTATTTCTATTTATATTTCTATGTATATTTCTATGTCTATGTCTATGTATATGTATATTTATATTTATATTTATATTTATATTTCTATGTATATTTCTATTTCTATTTATATTTCTATTTATATTTCTATTTATATTTATATTTATATTTAGACAGCAGCATGCTAGGGCAGAGGCACAGGGCCCTGTCCTGCCATGGTGACAGAGCAGGAAGGTTGTGCCTGCTCTCAGGAGAAGGCAGATGGGCAGGATCAGAAAACCCCTCTGAGGTAGGACTGGGCTTTGAGAAGGGGCTGCAGGAAGCAAACATCAAAGTGAAGGTTAGATCCTTCCAGCATGAAGGTCCCTTTGATCCTTCCATTTTCTGGGCAGTACCCAGGATGACACCGTCCCTCAAGATTCCTGTGTCCAGGAATCCATGCATCCATCCATCCTTCATCCATCCATCCATCCGTCCATCCATCCATCCATCCATCCATCCATCCATCCATCCATCCGTCCGTCCATCCATCCATCCATCATCCATCCATCCATCCATCCATCCATCCATCCATCCATCCATCCATCCATCATCCATCCATCCATCCATCCATCCATCATCATCATCCATCCCTCCATCATCACATCCATCATCCATCCATCACATCATCCATCCATCATCCATCATCCATCACCATCATCCATCCATCCATCATCCAAACTCATCCATCCATCCATCCATCCATCCATCCATCCATCCATCCATCATCCATCCATCTCATCCATCCATCCATCCATCCATCCATCCATCATCCATCCCATCATCCATCCATCCATCCATAATCCATCCATCCCATCCATCCATCCATCCATCCATCCATCCATCCATCCATCCATCCATCCATCCATCCATCATCCATCCATCCATCCATCCATCCATCCATCCATCCATCCATCCATCCATCCATCCATCATCCGTCCATCTCTCCACTCCTTTCCATCCCTCTCTCCCTCCCTTCTTCTCCTTCCATCGATCCTTCCATTGATCCATCCATCCCTCCCTTCCTCCCCAGCCTTCAGCTTTTGCTGCACCCTGGGGCAGATTTTGCTTTTCCTTCAGCCCCACCCACACAGTTCACACTGGGGTGATGGTGGGAGCACCTCTGGGGAGCAGGACAGGGTGAGGGACACTCAAGGCTCATCCCTAGAGAGGAAATACCACATTGGACAGCTGGGGATGTGGGGCTGGGGCTGCCCCTGAGGGTCTGCAGGGCACGGCAGAGAGCTGAGCCCCTGGGGAGGAGGAAACTGGAGTCTTGGAAATCTGCTGGACCTCTCCAGGCAAAAGCCCTGCTCAAGGCCAGTCCATGGGGCTGCTGGGAGGGCTCCTCGCTGTCCTGGTCTGGGTGGTGGGGCCGAAAGCTGCCCAAGACCTATCCATGAGCTCAGGAGTCACAAATCACGGGATCCAGGGATGGAGTCACATCCTGCCCCAGCAGGGGCACGTTTGACACGGTGTGTGGCCAGATGGGGCCCGTGGCACGCTGCCGCTGCCCCCGATGCATCAGGGCCGGCTGACATTACTGCCCCGGGCTAATCTCCCGGCCAGCAGCAGCTTCCCGTTTCCTTTCCAAGCTCTGCGCGCGGGCGGCTCCTCCGCGCTCGGAGCCGGGCAGGAAGAGCGCCCAGCTGGGCTCTCGTGCGGGGCCGCAGCCCCCGCGTGTCTGGCCCTGGTCCCACCGGACCTTGGGCCACCCGCTCCCCCAAAACCCCAGCGAGGGCCCCCGGGGGCCTCCGAGCCCCCCGCACCCTGCCCGCGCCATCGGGATGCCGGTGGCCGGTCCCTTTCCTGTTTGTGCCGCAGGAAACCCACATCGTTCCAGGAGAAATCACGGTGCACGGCGCCCCCCCGGTCCCACCCTGGCTCGTTCTGGGGGCCAGGAGCTCTCCTAGAGCCCAGTGCTGGATGCGGACGGTGACAGGGACGCTCCCTGTGCCACATCCCGGGCTGAGGTGTCACCCAGCCCCGCACAGCTTTTCCTGGGGCTCCCTGCCAGGCTCTCGGTGCTCAGGCTGCAGCTCCTGACTCCCGCTCAGGGCTGGCTAAAAATAACCCCCGGCAGAGCCGCAGCCTGGATCCTGCAGGGAAACATCCGGGAATGCGAAGGGATGAGGGATGAGGCTCCTTCCCGCGGGGGAAGGGTCTGCACCCCAGCACCCCCGGGCTCGGGGTGCCAGAGGGATCTGCCCCATCACGGCGGCACCCAGGGGTGTTTTTCATCAATTCCCAGCTCTGCCAGAGTGGTTTTGGGGCAATTTGAGGCTGGCTTGTGTCTTTTAACAGGTAAAATAATCCCGGTGTGCTGGCAGATGTGGGAGCAGCGTGAGGAGAGGGAGCACCCCTGGGTCACGGTGTGCTGCACGCTGCACATCCCCTGCCCCTGTTTCCCACATTTTCCTGGCAGAGGTGCCTTCTGTGCAGCCAGCCTAGCTGCAAACCCCTGGATCCCGCTGTCCCAACAGCCAGCCAGACCCTGCTGTCCCCTTCCCAGCACTCTGTGTGTGTGTGATGTCCCCCGAGGCAGCAGGGGACATTTGTGACCTAACACGGTGGCTGAAGGGGGACAGCAAGCATTCATGCCTGAGATGCTGGGGTGGAGAAAAGCTCCAGGAGTGGGGGAAGCATACACAGGGCAGCTCTGGAGTGGGCCCGGGGGAATGAAGCTGGGTCAGAGGGACCCCAAAAGCTGCAGTGACACCCCCATTTGCACTGACCTTGCACAGCTCAGGCTCAAACCCAGGTGGGGATGGAGCCCAGCAGCTGCCTCGGGTGTGGGGGCGAGGAGTGGGTGGAAAATCCCTCATTTGTCAGCGAATTCCCACGGCAGTGCCTGTCTAGACCAACTTCCCGTTGTCGGGTGGAAGCTGCCCCCTGCCCACGCATGCTCCCGTGGGGTGCAGAGCCCAGCATCCCTCTGTCCTGTCCTGCTGGGGCCACTTCTGTCCCTGCTGAGGGTCACCCCGGGGTGCTGGGGCTGTGTGGATGGGCCCTCCTGCCCCACTCAGAGCTGCATGCCTCCCCATGCTGTGCCAGCCCCATGAGCTCTCACACACACCAACCCCTTTATTGTGCCAGGAACCACAGCAGCGGCAAACACTGGGAGAGCGGGGACACAGGAGGCCCAGGAGCCCACTGCCGGGACAAGCCCCACAAACCAGCAGGGGAAGGGGTCCCCAGAGCCAGCTGGGCTGGAGCCAGCCTGCAGAGGTGAGCCTGGTGCTCAGGAGAGGGCCTGGGAGGGCTCCCTGAGATGGGAGGGTCACACTAAGCTTGGGTGTGGGGGGCTGCAGTGGGTCCAGCCTGACCTCGGGCTTGGCAGAGCTGGACCCAGGTCAGACAGGGTCAATGCAAACCTTGTGCTGCTGCAAAGCCTGGGCAGGACCCTCAGAGACTCCCACTTCTGGGCCTCTGAGGGTCTTACAGAGGCAGAGCCATATCCTGGTGCCAGGAAAGCTCCTGCCCAGCCTCTCTTGAACACCCACTGCCAGCTCTGTCTCCTCTGGGGACATCTCCATGGGCACAGAGGCCACCAAGGGTGCCCACCCTGCCTCTTCCCAGCCCCTGTGACTGCACAGACCCCATGGGACAATTCCCACTGCCTGGGTAGGGAGAGGGGTCAACGATGAAGGACTTGGAGAGCAGATGTGACTACGGGGAAGCAGGGACAGCCCAAATTCCCAGCTGTGCCCCCTGGGTGCCAAGCCTGGGCGCTGAGGGGGTTCCCTGTGCTCAGAGCTCAGGCCTCGTGGTCGCTGGTGCTCAGGTGCTCCTCAGGCAGGCCGGTCTCGTCGATGTTCTCCAAGGAATCCGCGTGCTGCACGGACAACTCGGCCAGGCTGACGCTGGGCAGCGTGTTCTGCTCGGGGTACACCCAGGGCTTGTACCCGGGGTCGTGCCGGCGCTTCCACTCCGGGTACTTCAGCCCAGCCTTGTAGATCTTCTTCATGGCCTGAGGGCACAGCGGGGCTGGGGTTTGGGCTGCTCTGGGCTGTGGGCACAGCTCCCAGCACCCCATTGCAGGGTTTGGGGTGCTGGTATGGGATGGGGGGCCTGGCTGTCCCAGCAATGTGCCCAGTGCATGCCCTGTGTCACCCAGCACTCATCCTGGGAGCCCTGCATCACTGAGGATCCGTTCTGTGAGCCCTGGTCGGCCCATTGCGCGCTCACAGCACCCATTCTGAAGCGGACAAGACCCGTCCTGGGATGGACCACCCAGCACAAAAAAACCCAGAGCCACTGTAACTGGACCACCAGCACGTCTGCAGGTTCTGGGTCACCCAGCACCCATCCTGTGAGCTCGAATTATCCAGGAACCATCCTGTGAGCCCTGGATCACTCAGCACCCATCCTGCAGCTTCAAACAGCACCATCCTGAGAGCTTGGATTATATCAATATCATATCATCTTGCAGGTTCTGGTTCATCCAGCACCCATCCTGGGAGCCTTGAATTACCCAGGACCCATCCAGTGACACTCAGATCTGCGCTTCTGGGTACCCAGGACCCATCCTGCGAGCTTTTACCCAGCCTAGTGAGCTCTGGATCACCAGCACCCATCCTGCATGTTCACCAGCACCCACCTGGGAGCAAGAATGAACTGTTGGTTACCCAGGACCCATCCTGCGAGCTCTGTGAGCTCTGGATCACTCAGCACCCATCCTGCAGTTTCTGGGTCACCCAGCACCCATCCTGTGAGCCTTGAATTATCCAGGACACAGCCTGTGAGCTCTGGGTCTCCCAGCACCTTTCTATGAGTTCTGGGTCTTCCAGCATCCATCCTCAGAGCCCTGGGTCATCCAGCACCCACCCTGTGAGCCCAGGGTCACCCATCCTGCCCCCACCCAGGGTAGTTTGGGCAGCTCATCCCTGCTGCCCAGGACCCCCATCCCCTCCTTACCTTGGGTGCCACAAACTGGGACACGCGGTTCACCACCCACTTCGGCAGCGACCCTGCAAGAGCCCAAAGCTCTGTCACCAGAGAAGCAGGGCCAGCCCCAGGGGAGGCACCACGAGCCCGCAGCACCCCCAGGGCTGGCGTGGGCACCCCTGCATCCTCGGGCTGTCCCCATTCCTGGGCGCCTGGGTGATGGAGAGCCATTTGGATATGCGTAGATAATGTAGTAATGGGAGGGCTTCAGAATGAGTTTGTGGAACTAATTCTACTGTTGGATTTTGAAAAAGAGATTATTCTATAAAAATAATTGTATTACTTTTGAATTGATAGAAGATTGTGACTGTTGAAGAAGCAGAACACCAGGCCAGAGTTAATTCTTTTTCTAATCAATACCAAGTCTTCCTACATGACTTCTGGGCTTGAGCCCACCTTCTGCAAATAATTCTGCAGCATTAAAAGACATACCATAAACCTGCATAGCAGAGACACACATACGGTGACACGCATATTTCTGTGAACACAGGACCCCAAAGCCTTTAAGCCATGATCCTACAAACTAAAATTGGAGTTCCACTGACTGGACAGTGGTTCTTATGACTGGGAGGATCAGAGATTGGCAGACAGATGGAACTTTTTTTAGGCTGGGGAAGGGAGGGGGGAAAACAAAAGTGGCATAATATAAAATCAGAGCCAGGGAGTGAGCTCTGGGTGAGGGGCACTCACCTCGAGGGTCCACTTGGGTGAGGTAATAGAGGATGCAGGCACCGTCCCCGTTGGCCTTGATCAGGTACCCGGTCTGCAGGGACACGGCCCTCACGAAATCCTTGCGGGGTGGGTATTTCTGTGGGGACATTCCAGGCACCTCAGAGCCTGCCCAGCCCTGCCTGTGTCCACAGACAGCCCTGCCAGGGCTGGGGGCAGCCGGGGCTCACCGGGTGCTTGACGCTGTAGTTGATGATCATGTAGTCATTGCCCAGGGGCAGCCAGGAGCGCAGCGTGACGAAATCCCGGTTCTTCAGGGGGCTGGGGCACTTCCCTGCGGGCAGATCCCGTTACCCCCGGCCCCACGGCCCCACACACACTCAGGGGGGCTGGGGAGGGGCCCGGGGGTCTCGGGGGTGCTCACAGGAGTAGTATCCCACATCAGCGTTGACGGTGAGGCGGCCAATGTCGTAGGTCTCGATCATGTTGGAGTCCCATTTGCTGCGGTAGCTGGTGTCGTGCAGCACGTCATAGAGCGTCTCTGCAGGGACGTCCTTGCAGGAGATGCGGGTCTGCGGGGACAGGGGCAGCACCCAGCCCAGGCTGTGCCCACTTCGGGCTGTCCCCTGTCCCTGTGCCATGGAGGATGGCACCAGAACTTCGGGCTGTCCCTTATCCCTGTGCCATGGGGGATGGCACCAGCACTTTGCGCTGCCCTGTGTCCCTGTGCCATGGAGGATGGCACCAAGACTTCAGGTTGTCCCTGTGCCATGGAGGATGGCACCAGGGCTTCGGGCTGTCCCCTGTCCCTGTGCCATGGAGGATAACATGAAGACTTCGGACTCTCCCCTGTCCCTGTGCCATGGAGGATGGCACCAGGACTTTGTGCTGTCCCGTGTCCCTGTGCCATGGAGGATGGCACCAGGACTTTGGGCTGTCCTGTGTCCCTGTGCCATGGAGGATGGCATGATGACTTCGGGCTGTCCCCTGTCCCTGTGCCATGGAGGATGCCGGACAGTCCCTGCTGCAGGACAGCCCTGGAGCCACCGTGGGGCTGGAATGACCTTCACACCGGTGATCCTGCTGGTCCAGGCTTTGATGCCCGTCCCCTACCCCATGTCCTTGCAGGGCAAACAAAGGGGTGCCCCCGTGCTTCAGGACAGCGTTGGGTACGGGGGCTGCTCCTGGGGGGTTTTGGGGCTGCCCCCGGGGGGGTTTGGGGCCACTCCTGGGGGAGTTTCAGGCTCGCTCCTAGGGCGGTTTCAGGGCCATTCCTGGGGGGTTTTGGGGCTGCTCCCGGGGGGTTTCAGGGCTGCTCTGGGTGGGTTTGGGGCCCAGTCCCGGGGGGGGTTTGGGTCCGCTCTGGGCGGGTTTCAGACCCACTCTAGGGAGGTTTTGTGTCCGGCCCCGGGGGGTTTTGGGGCCACTCCCAGGGGCATTTCAGGCCCGCTCCCTGGGGATCTTGGGCCCACTCTAGGGGGGCTTCAGAGCCACTCCTTGGGGGGGTTTGGGCTGTCTCTCGGGGGGTTTCGGGCCCGCTCCAGAGGCTGTCGGGCCCGGCTGTAACCGGAGCCGCGGAGCTGCACCAGCCGTGCATTATTGATGAAGGCGGCCGCCCTGCTCCTCCGAGCGCCGGCAGGAGGGAGATGTCATCGGCTCCTCGTTAGAGCCCTTGCATCTTTGATGAGGCGCCGTGTAAGCGGAGCTGGCCCTGTGAGCGTGGCAGGTGCCATCAATCTCGGACAAGCTCTCCCTGGTGGCCGGGGCTGGATGGACTCGTGCCCAGGCCGGGCTCGGGGATGCGCTGCAGTGCCCGGGGCACCGGGGCAGGGTGGCAGCACCCAGCCCCCTCCTGCTCTCCCTGCCTGGCTGCAGCGGGGGCTGGAGGTGCTGCTGCTGCAGGGCGAGGGATTTTTCCAGCTGCAGGTGGAGCTCATGGGATCCAGGAAACTCTGGTTGTCACGGAGGGACCGTCACAGCCTTGCAGCCCTAAATTCCCCACTAAAGCCTGTCCACCACCCCCAGCAGCTGGGATGGGGAAAGCACAGAGCCCAGACCCATCCACAGGGAATTCGGGTGGGAAAAAAACCCAGAGCTCCAGCTGCTCAGGGAGTCTGAGGTAATTAACTCCCTCTGCTAATGGACAGACTGATGCTCTCCTGACCCCAAGGGAGCTGTGCAGCTCAGACTGCATCCCACGTTTTGGGAAGGGGCTCTGGGCAGTGACAACCCCTGCACCGTGCCCAGGCCCTCTCCAGGGCAGGGAAACCCCCATGATTGCCCTGAACCAGGCTGGTGATGCTCCCTGAGTACCCAGGACCTGCCTGGGGTCCCCTCCCTGTGGGCTCAGTGGTGGCAGGGGGGACAGAGCTGCAGCCCCTCTGCCAGGCTGGGGGCTGGACTCCAGGGCTTCCTGCCAGCCTGTCCTGGTCACCCTGAGCAGCATCCACCTCTCCAGTCCACATCTCACCATGGGAAGCCCTGTCCAAGGCTGGACCTGACCACAGCCACAGAGCCAACCTCTCCTGCAGAGGCTGCTCAGGCAGGATTTACCCTTGGCAGGTCCTTGCTGCTGCCACCACTGCCCTCCTCCTTCTTCCAGGAGCACGTTCTCCGTGTCCTTCCTGGGGATGGAGGTGACACAGCAGCCCACAGTGCCACCCTGGAGCTTCCTTTTAGGTCAGGAATGTGATTTTTGCCTCTTCCCACGTGTCAGGGACCTGCTGCAGTCACCAGGAATTTTTAAAGGGGCACTGGCCTGACCCCTCAGCACCCCTTAATCCTGTGCATGCCCAGCTGGTTTAAATGCTCCCTCACCCAGGTGCAGCAGCTCTTCCCTGGCTCACAGCAGCAGGGAAATGTGTATTGCAGCTGCAGCCCTGCTGAGAGTGCTGCTCCTGCTCCTCCCCCTGGCCCTGAAGGGTCTCTGTCCAGGGCAGCAGTGTGTGCCCAGCCACTCCTCGTGCCTCGGCTGCAGGAGAGGCACTGCTGGCTGTCCTGTGCTCAGGACAGCGGTGGGAGAGCCTCTTCCAGGGCGTTGTTCCCTCCTCACCACCTCCCTGGGGCTGTGGCAACACTGCTGGGTGAGCTCTAACCCTGACCCTAATGCTCTCCAGCAGCTGGGCTGCCCTGCAGGTCGGATGTTCTGCCTCTCCTCGCTCTGGCAGGTCCCATCCCTGCCCAGGGGTTGGGATTCTTGGTGCCAGAAAAGCCAAAGCCTGTGACACCCACCCTGGGCTCACCCTGTGCCCCCTGCAGCCACTCCTGGCGTGCCTGGGGCCACCTGGCAGTGCCACTGGGGCTGTGCAGATCAACCACAAGGTACCTGAGGGATGGCTGAACCTCCTGTCCCTCTGCAGCACCCCAGCTCCAGCCCCTGGCAAGTGACAAACCTCCCAGAACAGCACCTGGGGCTGCCACAGGATCCCATCCCATGAGGATGGGAGGGGATGGCAGAGCCGGGGAAGGGAGACCGGGGACACATCCCATGAGCCTGTCCGGGGGCTCCCGGCAGGGCCATCTCCACAGTGTGACTGATCCCAGTGGTGTGGGGAGCAGGGAGAGCCCCAGTGAGCAGCAGGATGCTGTGGGGAGCAGGGACAGCCCCAGGTGAGCACAGGATGCTGTGGGGAGCAGGGAGAGCCCCAGGTGAGCAGCAGGATGCTGTGGGGAGCAGGGACAGCCCCAGGTGAGCACAGGATGCTGTGGGGAGCAGGGAGAGCCCCAGGTGAGCAGCAGGATGCTGTGGGGAGCAGGGACAGCCCCAGTGAGCAGCAGGATGCTGTGGGGAGCAGGGACAGCCCCAGGTGAGCAGCAGGATGCTGTGGGGAGGGACAGCCCCAGGTGAGCAGTGTGTGGGGAGCCCCAGGTGAGCACAGGATGCTGTGGGGAGCAGGGAGAGCCCCAGTGAGCAGCAGGATGCTGTGGGGAGCAGGGACAGCCCCAGGTGAGCAGCAGGATGCTGTGGGGAGCAGGGACAGCCCCAGGTGAGCAGCAGGATGCTGTGGGGAGCAGGGGCAGCCCCAGGTGAGCAGCAGGATGCTGTGGGGAGCAGGGACAGCCCCAGGTGAGCACAGGATGCTGTGGGGAGCAGGGACAGCCCCAGGTGAGCAGCAGGATGCTGTGGGGAGCAGGGGCAGGCCCAGGTGAGCAGCAGGCTGGGGAATCCCGGCAGGGGCAGCCCCGGACCGGCAGCAGGAGCTGGAGCAGCAGCTGGGAAGCACCTTCGGGTCTAACCCTGCCAGCCCTGGAATTCGGGGCAGAAACACCCCCAGGCCAGCCGGACTGGCATCCCCAGCACGGGGCAGTGCCCAGGGACCCTCAGGAGCCGCCGACACACGGCTGGGGCAGGGAAGCTCCGCTTACCTTGATTTTCTGCACGGTGCAGCTCTCCTCCTGGCCCTGGCTCCACACGGTCACGCCAGCCTTGTTGTAGCGGCAGTGCCAGCCCTCCAGGCTCTCGCACTGATCCCTGAAGGAGCTGAAGTCGGAGTCATCGGGGATATAAACCATCTCCCCTCCTCTGGACATGGGGCTGAGCTGCTGCCTGCCTGCGGGCAGCCTCTGCCTCACCCCCCGGGACACCCAGCCCTGCCCTTGAGCTCTCTGCTCGCTGGGTGCCCGGGCAGCTCACATGGTCCTGCCAGCCGCAGCCCGTGCCCCCGGAGCGGGCCGGGCACCCCGGGCAGGCCGGGCAGAGCGCTGCGGGCAGCCCGCGGGGCCGGCAGGCTCCTCGGGGCCGGGAGGCTCCTTGGCTGCAGTCGCTATCGCAGCTCCGGCAGCAGCTCGGATGTCCTCCCGGGCCGCCTCAGCAGCATCACATTTCTCTGGGCTGGCCGGCAGCTCTTCTATTATTCAGCAGGTAGCAGCGCGCAGGTGGCTCGGCTTTCAGGGCCCGGCTGCCCCCGGCTCTCCCAGCCCCCCGGGCTGCCACCCCTGCTGTCCCCTGGCCGCTGCCCCGGCAATCTGTGTGCCTGACTTTGCAGCAGCGGCTGCCCGGAGACATCAGCTGATGCCAGGAGCAGCAGAGAGCCCAGCCCTGGGTGTGGGCCAGGCAGGGGGCAGGGCCCGGCTCTCAGCCTGCCCTGGGCCAGGTTTGGGCACGGCCCAGCACACAGGGCCCTGCTCTCAGCCTGCCCTGGGCCAGGTTTGGGCACAGCCCAGCACACAGGGCCCTGCTCTCAGCCTGCCCTGGGCCAGGTTTGGGCACGGCCCAGCACACAGGGCTCTGCTCTCAGCCTGCCCTGGGCCAGGTTTGGGCACGGCCCAGCACACAGGGCTCTGCTCTCAGCCTGCCCTGGGCCAGGTTTGGGCACACCCCATGAACCCACACATCTTCTCCTGGCCTGGGCACGGCCCAGCACACAGGCTCTGCTCTCAGCCTGCCCTGGGCCAGGTTTGCAGCAGCACACGCTCCAGCCTGCCCTGGGCCTGGCAGGCACAGCCCAGCACACAGGCCCTCTAGCCTGCCGGCCAGTGGGCCGCCCAGCACACAGGGCGCTCTCAGCCTGCCCTGGCCAGGTTTGGGCACAGCCCAGCACACAGGCTCTGCTCTCAGCCTGCCCTGGGCCAGGTTTAGCGCCTGCGGGAGGGGCACGCCCAGCACACAAGGGGGGCCCGGGGCTCTCAGCCTGCCCTGGGGCGTTGGGGCCCGCAAGGGCTTGCTCTCAGTGAGGGAGGGCCGCCCAGCACACAGCAGTGTGGGTGGCACCAAGGGGCCTGCTAGTGGGCACAGCACACAGCGCTCCCCAGCCAGGTTTGGGCACAGCCCAGCACACAGGCGCTCTCAGCCTCCCTGGGCCTGGCAGGGGCACAGCCCAGCACAACCCGAAACTCGCTGGGCTCACAGCGTGCTGCACCCCGGGCGTGTCCAGCCCCCTCCCACCAGCAGCACAGGAAAGGTCACCCAGCCTGCGAGGACGGGCTCGCCCAGCTCAGTGCCACAGCTGTGCCACCTCCCCAGGGTGAAATACCGATTCTGCTGCCCAGCCTGGAGCTGCAGTGAATGTCCCTTGTCCCTGGGTACCAGTCATGCCCTACTGAGCGGGACTGGCTCTGTCCCCAGGGCACCTGCAGGGTGCTGGTAGATCCCAACCCAGCTCTCCCCCAGCTCCAGCCCTGCCAGCAGCATCTGCTGCTCCTTTTCCAGCCCCTCCACCTCTCCCTGGACTGGGAACACTCTGAGCACAGAGCTTGGCATTCCCTGGTGCTGCACAGAGCACCCAGGCTGGGGCCACGTCCTCCTCATGCTGTCCATTTGTCCATCCTGCTGTCCAGAACCTTATCCAGGACCTTCCACTGGGATCCTGCTCAGCCCCTGGGCCCCAGCCTGCCTGCCATCTGGGGTCATCTTGCCCATCCTGTTGATGTCCACAAGGTTTCTCTTGACTGGAGTTTTGGGGTTCTTGAAGCCCACCTGGAACAAGGCTCCACCACTGTCACACCCCTTCCCCCTGGATCAGCCTCACCTGCAAGGCCAGGCTGCAACTCCCTCCTCATCCACACTGGGATGAGCTTTGGGGACAGCTTTTGGATGCTGACCCTGGGACAGCATCCCCTGGGCACTGAGGAACGGGGACAAAGCCCTGGGAAGGAGAGCAGGGAGGAACCTGGGGAGCTGCAGCTGCTCCCAGAGGGCAGAGGCTGCCCTGAGAGTGCCCGAGGCCGCCCTGCTGCTCCCCAGGCACCCAGGCTGTCCCTGGGGCTGTGCCACAGCCAGGGCAGGGCTGGCAGTGCCACCCAGGGCAGGGCTGGCAGTGCCACCCACCTGGGGCTGCCCAGGGCAGGGCAGGGCTGGCAGTGCCACCCAGGGCAGGGCTGGCAGTGCCACGCTCCATGAAGGAGCTGCTGCAGTGGAGGGGAGGGGCAGATCCCGGCTTGGAAAGACCTTGGGGTGGCCTTGGGGCTGTGGAGCAGCTCTGGCCACACAGATTTACTGCCCAGAGCTGTCCAGCCCTGTGCTGCAGTGTGCTGTGTGTCCCTGTGCAGGGGGGGACTGTCCCCAGGTACAGCCTGGAGGGGCCTCCTGTGGGTGGGACCCGAGGCTGGGGCTCTGGAGCTCCAAAGGCATCCGTGGGGAGAGAGAAGGGAGGGCACTGCAGTCCTGGCATGGAGGAGCCCCCCGGTGAAGGAGCAGCACAGCACCACTGAGGTGGAACCAGCCCTGCTCTGCACCTCAGAGGTGTCAGCGTTTCTCTCCCTGGCTCTTCCAGCTGGAAACTTGAATGGAAATTTCTTTCTTCCCTTCAGCAGCAGCCCCTGGATCAGTGCTCAAGCTGGAAAGCTGCACAGGCAGCCAGGAGCTGCTGCTCACCACCACATCCCCCTGCAAGCCTCCAGCTGGGCTGAGCTGGGCTCCCATGGCCCACCTGGAGCACTCAGGGCTCCAACCAAGCCCTTCACCACCATCTTTGGCTCTTCTGCAGCCAAGGTTTGGGTCTGGGGGTGCTCTGGGAGCTTCCCAGGGGAGGAGGAAGGTCAGTGCAACAAATGTGGAGCCTCACGTTGGTGCTGCCTCTGTCACATCTTGTTTAACTTCTCCTCAGGGAGCTTCTGGGTGAGACCAGAGAGGCCACAAAGCTGCTGCAGGGCTGGAGCCCCTCTGGAGCCAGGCTGGGAGAGCTGGGGTGCTCACCTGGAGAGGAGAAGGCTCCAGGGAGAGCTCAGAGGCCCTGGCAGGGCCTGAAGGGGCTCCAGGAGAGCTGGGGAGGGACTGGGGACAAGGGATGGAGGGACAGGACACAGGGAATGGCTCCCGCTGCCAGAGGGCAGGGATGGATGGGATGTTGGGAATGAGGAATTGTTCCCTGGCAGGGTGGGCAGACCCTGGCACAGGGTGCCCAGAGCAGCTGGGGCTGCCCCTGGATCCCTGGCAGTGCCCAAGGCCAGGCTGGACACTGGGGCAGTGGGAGGTGTCCCTGCCATGGCAACAGCTGGCATGGGATGGGATTTAATTTCCCTTCCCACCCAAACCACACTGGGATGATGATGATTCTTTTATCTCAGAGGCAATTTTATGATGTGCCCTCGAGGTCCAACAGTCCCATCAATCCCATCCTGGGCTGGAGCTCCACTCCCTGGGCTGCCCAGGGCTGCTGGGAGCAGCAGGGTCCTGTTCCTGGCCACGCTGTCCCTGTGTGGGAATGGCACAGGGGACTGTCACACCAGCAGCTCCAGGGGTCCCTCTGTGCCCTCAGTGCAGCCAGGTGGGCTCAGGGCATGTGGGGCCCTGCTTGGGGCACAGGGAGGAGCACCCAGCTCTGTCCTGTCTGTGTCTCACTGCTCCCTCCCTCCTCCTGCTCCCCTTTTCATCCTCCAGGCCCATTGTAAACCCTCCAAGTGTCTTTACAGAGCTGGGATGTGAGGTTTCCATGCTGGGAGTGCGGTTGCAGGGCATTGCATGTGGGTGTTCACAGCTCCATTAACGGCTTGGATGCCTTAGCAGGATGAGCCTCTCCAGAGCTGGAGAAGAACATCCAATCCCCTCTGCAGCAACTGCTCCTGCTCCTCTGAGAATCACCTTTGAAAGCCTTTGCAAATTGAAATGAAAATGTTTTTCCTGCAGGAAATGGTTCTGCTTTGGCTTGATGTGAAGCACAGCCCTGACTCCCCTCAGCTCCTTGTTCCTGCAGGGTTTATCCCCTGGGGAAGGAACGAGAGAGTCAGGAGGAAAAGCAGAAGATGGGTTGAGAGTTTCCTGTCCCAGAGAAACCCAGCTGGAGCAGCCAGGAAGGGTCAGAGCTGCACCAGGAGATGGGGCTGGGAGGTGAGGATGGTCCCAGGAAGGTGCTGAATACCTGAGAGACATCAGGATCCTTGAGGGACACAGACAGAGGCAGGAGTGGTGCAAGGCAGCAAACACTGTGGCTGCAGGGGAGATCCCAAAGCCCTGCAGGTGCCCCTGGAGCTGAGAGGGGTCTCAGAGCCCCAGGGCTGCAGGAACCACCCGGGAGTCCCAGGGCTGCAGGGGCCCGCAGGGGCTCTGGAGAGATCCCAAAGCCTGGGGGCTGCAGAGGCCCCAGGGTCCCTGGGAAACCCCAGAGCCCCAGAGCCACCAGAGCCTTGGGGCTGCAGTGAGCCCAGGGACACAAATGCAACCCCAAAATTACAAGGACAAGATCCTAGAGAGACTCTAGAGCCCCGTTACCACCAGAGCCTTGCGGCTCTGGTCCCATAAATGGGACCCCAAAGTTACAAGGACAAGATCCTAGAGAGATTCCAGAGTCCCAGTGGGGCCCCAGAGCCCTGGTGAGCCCAAATCTGCAGGGACCCTGGGTGTGGAGAGACCCCAGAGCCTCTGTGAGACCCCAAAACCCCAAAGTCACAGGACCCACCAGGTCCTGGGGTGATCCCAAAACCACAAGATTATAGGATCCGCTAAGTCCTGGGAAGACCCCAAAACCCCAATATTACAGGACCCACTAATTTTTGGGGAGACCCCAAAACCCCAAAGTCACAGGACACATTTGGTCTTGGGGTGATCCCAAAACCCCAAAGTCACAGGACCCACCAGGTCCTGGAGAGACCCCAAAACCCCGAGGTTATAGGATCCACTAAGTCCTGGGGAGACCCCTGAACCCCAAAGTCACAGGACACACTTGGTCCTGAGGAGACCCCAAAACCCCAAAGTCACAGGAACCACCAGGTCCTGAGAACACCCCAGAGCCTTGGGGACTGTGGGCCCCCCCCAGCTCTGCCCCCATCCAGGTTACCCCCCCATAAGCCCATCGGGCAGTGCCAGCCCGTTCCCTCGGGGGCAGCCCGTGTCGCGCACGGTGCCAGCCCCGGGCAGTGCCCCCGTGCCCGGGCACCGGCCCTGCAGTGTGCTGCTCGCCCAGCGGGTGTCACGCGTGCTCCACGCACGGAGCGACACGGCCAGAAAAGGGACACCGAGGAGCAGCGCGGCCGCCAGCAGCGTCCCCCCGCCCCACTCGGATGTCACCCCTCGGCTGAGGGGGGACTCTGTCTGGAAATGTCACCCTCAAACAGAGCATGGGGTGGAAATTGCCCGGAAATTTTCCTCCTCCTCCTCCTTGCGCTGTCATTGCATCCCTGCTGCTCCTGGCAGCTCCCAGCAGCTCAACCCCGGGCACCCCGAGCCCCCAGAGCGGGGACAGAGCGGGGACAGAGCGAGGACAGAGCGGGGACAGCACGGACAGAGCGGGGACAGCACAGACATCCTGTGCCCGGGACCTCCAGCTCTAACACGGAGCTTTTGTGGGCACTCTGGGAGTTTCTGGGGTCAGGGGAAATCTGTGTGTGTGGGGGGGTCTGTGGGATCACCCCCCAGAGTCCTTGGAGCTGGGACCCTGCACACCTGGGGTGCCCATCCCTGCTGGGGTGCCCATCTCAGCCTGAGGTGCCCAGCCCTGCCGGGTCCCAGCGGGCAGAGCCGGGTGGCACCACTGGCACAGCACGGGGGTGTGGCAGGAGGCTGCCAGGCACATTCCCGAGGCTGGCACTGCCCACAGGGGCACGGAAGGGTGGGCTGGGGCTCTGCTGCTCATCCATGCAATGAGGCTTGGCCCCAGCTCTGCCCTCAGTGCACGGGGGGGCTCCTGGGGATCCCACAGCAGCTCTGTCCCACTGCAGGTGCCTCAGAAGGTGGCATGGATGATGGGACTCCATCCATCCATTGGAGGGCTGGGGTGAGATGGACTTTAAGGTCCCCTCCAACCCCAGCCATGCTGTGATCCACCTCCTGAGTCCCTCTGCCACTCCTTCATGCCTTCCAACAGCTGCCACCTCCCCCTGTCCCTGTCCTGTGTCCCTGTGTCCCTCCTTTCCTGTCCCTCCCACCCCCCTGCTCCTTGTTTTAGCCAAATCCTCCTCCTCAGGGCTGCGCAGGGGACAGCCAGGCTCACGTCCCCCCTTTTCTTTGCCCTGGAGCATCCCTCCCTGCCCACCCTGGGCTCCCCAAAGTCCCCCCTGCTCCCCCCAGTTGTTATTGCCATGCTGCCAGGCAGGGATTTGGCACCCATGGCCCCACGGCTGCCAGGCCAAGCCTTATTTGCACAGAGCCCAGCCGGGCCTCAGGATGATTTAAAAGGACTGTGAAAAATGTAGTTATTTTTTCCCCTTTCAGCTGCAAGTCAATACTCAGGGAAGGATGTTTAATTATCTTTGTCACCCTCCTAAATCTCTTTATGAGAAGGTTTGGCTGCAAATCTCCACATCATTTCAAAGTTATTGGCTGGCGCGGCGCGCAGCCACACAGTAAATTAGCCGGGCGCAGCAGGCGTGGGTGCTCCCACCACTGCCAGGCCTGCCCGTGCCTGCTGCCCCCCTCCCGGGGCTGCCAGGGGCTGGGTGGCAGCAGGGAAGCCCCTGCCAGCTCAGGAGTCAGGCTGGTGTCCCCTCGGGTGTGGGCACAGCAACCAGCTGGTACCCGCCCCATCCCTGGGGATGTGGCATCTCCTGTGGGGTGCAGGATCCAGGGGACGTGGATCAGCCCAGAGTGACATCCTGCACCCTGAGAGCTTCATTCTGCACGGAATCCTCTGCCAGCTCAGGAGTCAGGCTGGTGTCCCCACAGGTGTGGGCACAGCTGGTTGCCATGCCGTGGTACCCACCCCATCCTTGGAGATGTGGCATCTCCTGTGGGGTGCAGGATCCAGGGGACATGGCACGGCCAGGACCAGCCCAGAGTGACACCCTGCACCCTGAGCTCTTCATTCTGGGGGGGATAACCGCAGCGTGCCCTTGCAGACACTCCTCCCAGCCTGGGAATGCCTCCCCAGAGCCGGCTGTGCTCACCCTGTGCAGGATCACTCTGAGCTGATGGATGGAGCAGGATGAAGCTGAGACACCCTAAAGATGCTCTGAGCCTCCCGAGCTCCCCCGTGAAGGCAGATGGGTGGGCTGAGACCCAGTGCTGGGTGCTGCTGCTGTTCCCAGGGCAGGAGCCACCCTAGGGCAGGGCTGGTGGCCAAGGGACGGTGAAAATGCAGGATGGAAAACGGGCGGGAGCTCCCTTCCCATCAGCATCTCTGGAGGCAGCACCCAGCACCCACCGTGCCCAAACCCCCCCGTTCTCATGCAAATCAGCCGAGTCGAGGCTGGGCTGGAGGCCCGAGATACGGCAGAACAAAATCCCACCTTGCCGATAATGCCTTTTATTGGACTAGGTGACACGCAGGCTTTAGGGGGATAGCGGGAGAATCCTCTCGGCTCATCCGCAGACAGGATTTCCACAGCGCTCCCGGCGCTTGTCAGCCCCTGAGGAGTGATGGGCTCGGAGTGCGGGGCTCAGCGCCGGCCCTGCCCCTCCTGCTGCTTACCGAGATTACCCCGCCTCGGAATAAGCTCCGCATCAGACAGCGGCTAATCAGAAAATTAGCAGCAAAAGAAACTTTGTGGCAGGAATTGATCTCTGCCGCTGCTCCCGCTGCTCCCACACCCAGTCCTCAGGGCGAAACTTGCTTGGATTGCAGCGCTGAAAGCTGATAAACCTCATCCCATCCCACCCCGGGCATGGCAGGGACACCTCCCACTGCCCCAGGTGCTCCAGCCTGGCCTTGGGCACTGCCAGGGATCCAGGGGCAGCCCCAGCTGCTCTGGGCACCCTGTGCCAGGGCCTGCCCACCCTGCCAGGGAACAATTCCTCATTCCCAATATCCCATCCAGCCCTGCCCTCTGGCAGTGGGAGCCATTCCCTGTGTCCTGTCCCTCCATCCCTTGGCAATTGTCTCTCTCCAGCTTTCCTGGGGCTCCTTCAGGCCCTGCAAGGCCACCCTGAGCTCCCCCCAAAGCTTCTCCTGTGCAGGTGAACAATGGCAGCTGTGCCAGCCTTTCCTGCCAGCAGAGCTGCTCCATCCCTCTGCTCATCCTGGAGCCTCCTCTGGCCTGGCTGCAGCAGCTCCAGCTCCTGCCTGTGCTGGGCCGGGGCTGGGGCAGCTCTGCACGTGGGAAATCACCTGAGCACAGGGGCACAGGTGAGGCCTCAGGTTTCAGCTTTTCTGTTTTTCAGTTTCTGTTCTGCTTTAATGTGTGAGTCTGGGCTTCATATTATGGGGTGGTGAGCTCTCTGCACAGAGCAGGGAGACAAAACAATTCCTTCTCCAGCTGGGGACCAAGGACAAATGATCCAAATCTCAGCCCAAGAGCACAAACAACATGGGCTGGAGAGAGGAAAACAAACAGGATGGGACTGCAGGGGCTGGAGCTAGACAATTAGTTCCAATATGCAAATGGACCAAAACTTATAAAAGTGAGAGACCCCATGACCTGTCATCCCTTTTGTGCTCATTTTGGGTTGTGCTGCCCAAGGTGGACCTATTTGAGGCCTCTTAATAAATCCCTACTTTATCCTTTAGCTCAGTCTATTCTCTGTTCCAGGCCAGCCTTCCCAAGGCACCACAGGGACAGAATCCCCCCTGCCCTGCTGCCCACACTGGGCTCAGCCCAGGTGGTTCTGGGTTGGGGCAGGTCCAGCTCCCACCCCCAGCACCCCCAGGTCCTTCTCCCAGCTGCTCATCCCAGCCTGGCCTGACCCCAGGGGTTGTCCCCACCCAGGGGCAGCACCAGCACTTGGTGCTGTTGGACCTCCTGGGCCGCTCCTCGGGCTTGTCCGGGTCCCCGTGGCCACTCTCGGGCACCTCGGGACCCCTCCCACCCCCAACCCCTCCCGAGGGATGTGTCCCGAGTGACGCCCCTGGTGTGACATCAGTGGCCGCACCTCGGGAGCAGTGCTGGACACACCCAGTGCCACCTGTCCTGTGCCAGGGGGCAGGGCAGGGAGCCGGGATGGGGGCAGGGAGCTCTCAGGGTGATTAAAATGCGCTGTTTGTGGTGCTGGAGCCCCGGCGTCAGGGAGAGTTACAGGGCGCTGAGCTAGAAAGTGGCATTCACAGCCCCCTCCCGCTGGCACCGGCCTGTGCAGGCTTCATCCGTGCCACGTGTGTGTCCAGCGAGGGGACAGCACAGGGACACCCGTGCCCCCTGCCCCCAACCCTACAGACCCTCTGTGGGACCTCAAACACAGCCAGAGGGGTGGGACAGGGACCCCTCCCCACTGCCCCAACCCTACAGACCCGCTGGGGGCTGTCCCACCGAGGGTGAGGGCCGGGATCCTTCCCACCACCCCCAGCCCCACAGTCCCTCCCTGGGACACCAAACAGCGAAAAGGGGAGGGCAGGGACCCCTCCCCACTGACCCAGGCCTACAGATCCTCTAAGGGACCTCAAACACAGCAGAAAAGGGAGTGCAGGGACCCCACTGTCCCTACAGCTGCTCTGTGAGACCTCAAACATAATGAAAAGGGGAGGGCAGGGACCCGTCCTCACTGCCCCAACCCTACAGACCCGCTGGGGGCTGTCCCACACAGCCAGAGGGTGAGGGCCGGGATCTTTCCCACCACCTCCAGCCCCACAGCCTCTCCCTGGGACCCCAAACAGTGAAAACGGGAGGGCAGAGACCCCTCCCCACTGACCCAGCCCTTTATGGGACCTCAAACACAGCCAGAGGGGTAGGACAGGGACCCCGCTGTCCCTACAGCCCCTCTGTGGCACCCCAAAGACAGCGAAAAGGGGAGGGCAGGGACCCCTCCCCACTGCCCCAGCCCCTCTGTGGCACCCCACATGCAGTCGCATCCCGGCTGGGGGCTCTCGGGGGGATGCCCAGCCCCGTGTGGCACAGAGGGTTGGTGGCACTGCGGGCGGGGCACAGGGGCTGTGCTGTGCCCCCTGCCCCGCGTGGGCACTGCCCCAGCCCCATTTGGGAGCGGCGGCTCCAGCCGTAGCAACAGTTACTACGATTTCCTCTTCCCATTCCCTTTCCCCGACTCCAGCGTCCTCCCAAGGCAGCCCTGGCGCTGCCGGGGATGTGTTTACAGGCAATTAAAGCTCATTAATGGCACGCAGAAGCAACAGAAGCCCCGCGGCAATACGGGAGGGGTGAGTCCCGCAGGGGGCAGAGCAGCCCCGGCCGTCCCTGGCAGATCCGGGGGGATGCGGGGTCTGCACGCCCTGGGCTGAGCCTGGCCTGGGGCGGTGGGGGTGCTGTGATGGTGTCACCTGCCCAGCAGCCCTGTGGGGACATCAACCGGGGCACCGAGTGCTGCCAGCACCGAGCTGGGGGGCAGAGGGGTGAAGCCCGCAGTTTCCCCCTCCTCCTCCTCCTCCTCCGGGGGTACCAGCCCCATGTTCCCCGCTCCAGCCCCGCGCTGTGCCCTGGGGATGGATCCACCCCCGTCCCGGCAGGAGGGAGAGGAGCAGGATCCTGCTCGAGGCTCTCTCCGCACGCGTGTGAGCAGAGCTGGCACCGGCTGGGCCCGAGCGCTGCTCCCGGGCTCGGGAAAACACGGCGAACACAATAGTGTTCGTTAGCGGGAGCAGAAAAACCTCCTGAGGGCTGAAATGAGGCTTTGATTGGGAACAGATGCGGGAGAGAAGGTACCGGGATGGACCGGGCACAGGGCCAGCCCCGGGGAGGGAGGGGAGGGGAGGGAGGGAAGGGAGGGAGGGGAGGGAAGGGAAGGGAAGGGAAGGGAAGGGAAGGGAAGGGAAGGAAGGAAGGAGGGAAGGGAAGGGAAGGGAAGGGAAGGGAAGGGAAGGGAAGGGAAGGGAAGGGAAGGGAAGGGAAGGGAAGGGAAGGGAAGGGAAGGTTCCCTTCGTGCTGTCCTGCCTGCCCCAGGGCTGCCGGCGTGCCCTGAGCAGGTGAAGGATGGAGCAGTGCCTGGGATGCTCCTGGCTGCCCGACACCGGCTATGGATCCAGCCCCAGGGATCCCGCGGCATTCCCGGAGGGATGAGCCGGCCCCGGCTGGGTGGGGTCATGTTCTGCCCTAACGGGAGGAGCTGCGAGCCAGGATTTATCCTGCCAGGAGGGATGTGGGACTGCGTGTGAGGCTGAGCAGCCTGTGCCCCACACGCTGCTGCAGGACCAGCACAAAGAATGCAGGGAAAATCCTGGCGTGGCTTCCAGCTCATCTTCCTCCTCTTCCTCCTCCAGCGCTGGGCCCAGCAGGACAAGCCACAGCTCTGCCAGGCTGAGGCCAAGGGCACAGCTCAAAACAAAGGCTAATCATGGTGCTGCTGAAATCCCCTGCCCTGCTGCCCACGGAGAGCCTGGCGTGCGTGGATCTGGGCCCTGGGGTGCCAGCCGAGGTGCCTGGGGCACGGTGCTGTCAGCAGGAGATGGAGAGAGGCTCAGCAGGGCCTGACCCTGTGCCAGCTCTCCCTCCTTCCCTCCCTCCGGCTCTCCTTCCCTTCAGGGCCGTGACAGAGGCTTGTGGGGGGAGCAGGAGGTGCAGGAGGGGTGTGGAGATGCCCACATTCCTGATCCCTGCTTCCCATTCCCTGCTGGATCTGGGCTCAGGAATGTCCTGAGGGACAAAGCACCACGCTGCCCTTTGGAAGCCCCAGACTCCCCCAACAAGACCCGCAGAGGGTCCTCACCCCCTCTGGGGCTGCACAAGCCTCCTCCCCTCCAAGTGCCAGCTCCAGGGCTGGGAGGCAGCCGTGCCCTCATTCCTGGGCAGGGATGCAGCAGGGTGGGGAGGGATGCAGAGCCCCCCCAGGCAGGCTGCAGACACCCACCCCAGCCCAGGTGAGCCCTCCCTGCCCTGCCCCGGGGGACACAGGGGCTGGGGGCTGCCAGGGCCCACCCGGGGTGGCAGCATCAATACTCACGTGAGCCAGAGAGTCCCAGCATCCCCGGCAGAGCAAAGGGCTCCATCCGCCTCTCCCCCGGCTCGGTGGCAGCAGCACCAGCGCCTCTGGGAGCCGCTTGGCCCCGTTTAACCCTTGCCTGGCAGGGCTGGCTGCCAGCAGGCCGTGCCCCCCTCCCCCGCCCTCGGTGGTGGCGGCTCCGGCGGGAGGCAATCGACAGGCACGCTGCGGAGCGGCGCTTTTCTTCTCTAATCTTCTTATTTCATTTTAGCATTTACAATACAGCCAGCCGGTAATCCTGACATCAAACACGCCACGCGCGCTTCCGAGCCGCGCCGACGTCAGGCAGCGGGAGCGCTGGCAGGAGCTGCCAGCTCCGACGGCTCCGATAACGCGCGGGAGGGGGACCAGGGGAGCGGCTCTGGCGGCAGCGTGAGCGGGCACGGTGCCTTCCACAGCCCCCGGGACACCCACAAGGTGCCCCTCGGGTGCAGGAACCGCACTGGGGTGAGCTGGGTGCGGGTTTGGTCCCTAGGGAGAGGCTGGTGTGGGAACCCAGAACATCCCTCTGGCTGTCCAGGATGGCCAAGACCCCTGCCAGGGGGCTCAGAGACCCTGGCACAGAGCCCAAAACACCTGTGGGTTTGATTATGACCCCTGGAGCAAGTTACCAACCTTAGATGAAGATCTGCAAGCCATGACAAATTAAGTAGAATGATAGTGAATTTATCACGGGGTGGAAAAAGTAGATTTTGGGGTTTTTGGTATGGGGGTTCAGGAGGCAAGATGGAGGGAACTGGGTGTGTCCAGCCTTTCTCCTTCTTCTTGGCCTCCATCTTCTGCTGTGATGGTGGCACTTTGGGATTGGTTTAGAGTAGAAGCTCACTGTCTAACACAGGTGATAGGTATTGGGAAGGAATTGTAAACATTGTATACATGTAGTTTTTAGTATAAAGACATAACACCGCCCTGGGGGCAGGCAGAGTGCCTGGAACTGTCCTGCTGGATGGACCTCGGCAGGGCAGGGGAAAATTTTTTATAGATAAGGAACAATAAACAACCTTGAGATCAAGAAATGAAGAGCCCTGACTCCTTCTTCAAGCACCAGGCTGGGAAAAGAGACTTTCCAACTCTTCTCAGGGTCACTGTGAGCAGCCAGAGACCCCGACAGGTTGGAGTCACAGTCGCTCAGACAGGCAGGGCTGGGTGACCCTGCTGGGGCCCACTCGTCCTCCTCGCTCTGGCCTGGAGCTGCACGGAGCTCTGGCATGCTGGGGAGCAGAGCTGGACACCTTTAGGTGGTGCCAGTGCCACCCCATCCTGTGCCATGGACAAGGGGGCAGGGGACATCCCGGTGCTCGAGGCTCTTCCCAGTCTCCACCTCACTGGAGCATCCTTTGGGTTCCAGGCATGGCGGCTGGACCCTGGGGAATCCATCTGGGATGTGTCCCCTCCCCAGCAGGAGGGCAGGGCTTGGGGACAGCGTGTGACAGCCAACCCCACGGGCAGCACCTCGTGGGGTGCACTGGGCTGGCGGCAGAGCCCCAAGGGCTGGACAGCCCACGGAGTCCCTTTCCCCAATGCCATCCCCAGCTCCTCTTTGATGGACACCAGCTGCTGGCACAGGAATCCCTGAGGTGGGCAGGCCCTGGCACAGGGTGCCCAGAGAAGCTGTGGCTGCCCCTGGATCCCTGGCAGTGCCCAAGGCCAGGTTGGATGGGTTTGGAGCAGCCTGGGATAGTGGAAGTTGTCCCTGCCCAGATGAACTTTGAGGTGCCTTCCAGCCCAAACCGAATAATTCTGGGATTCTGTGCGACACTTCCCTGCTCCCCCTGCAGTGACACAGATCCAGCAGCCTTTGCAGAGTCCCTGGGGTGGCTTTTCTTTCCCTCAGCCCGGTGTCCTGAACGGATTTGCAGCTCCTGGGAGATTCCTGGAGTTTCCTCGGAGCTGAAATGCTCCGCAGGGCTGGATCAGGGGAGGGGGATGGAAAGTGATGAATCCCCTCTCAAGCCCTGCTGAGGATGGGACCCCTGCCTGGATCCCTCTCATGGTGGTTCCTGAGGGCACCCCGAGGCTCAGCCCTGTGCCAGGCTGGTGTCCTGTGCCCACATGGCTTCACCATCGTCTTCCTCAGCCCATGGAAGAGGAAGGAGCCCAGCAAACACAGGCCCTGACCGGTGCTGGCAGCACCAGGGGACGTGAGGAATGAGCAGGAGGAGAAGGGCTCATGTCCCCATGCCAACCTCGGGGCTCCCCCTTGCTCTGTGCCAGGTGGGCACCGGTTCTGCTGTGGAGTCACCTCCCATGGAATTTCTAATCCACGTCTCAATATTTGGGATTTAATCAGCACTGAAATAAGTAGCTTCTGTATTTAATTTTTTTTTCTCCCCTCTTTCAAGGCAGCGAAGAGCTGCGACTCAATAGGAATTAATTTGCCTAATTAGCGTCTTTGGGAAGCTCTCCCTCCCGCGCATGCCTCGGTGGGGGAGATTCCCGGGCTCGGGACGCGCTGCGGAGGCTGTGCCCGGTGGGAGCTGCCCAGGCTCCTTCCCCAGCCCTGCTGCCGCTCCGGACAGCGCTGCCCCGCATCCCGCAGCATCCATCGGGGGGTGCCCATCGCCGGGGGCACCCCGGGACCTGCCGGGTGGGCACAGGCGGGGGCCGGCCCGGGGCTGCGGGAGCGGGCGGCTGCCAGGGAAGATGAATGGTTTTAATCACACCGCTCACAGGGCACCATCTGAAGTTTCGTGTAAGTTATGATAGCGACAGTTTGCACGAAAATTGTATTTCCAGGCTTCATTGACTGGCTTAATGAGAATCTTTACGTGTCAGATATTAAATTAAGAAATTAAAGAGCTGTTTCGGTGTGTATAGACTCCTTCCCTCGCACTGAGCTGCTTCTTCCAGATCAATCAGGAACGCGCCTCTAGAAAAGATGGGAGAAGCCTTTGATTTTCTGTCACCGGGGAAGTGAATCTAATACGCCTTGGCACCTAATTCATGTTTTATTAAAAGGCATGAGGTGGATGCTGCCGGCCCCCGCCTCTGCCCGCTGCCCTCTCCCGCAGGAGGGAGCGGCCCCGGCGCCGCCACGGCCGGCTCCCGGCGCTGCCTGGTTGTCACACGTGTCCCAAATGCCACCAGGAGGTGCCAGGCACTGGCTGTGCTAGCCAGGGATTAAGGTCAGCTTGGAACGAGCCACGTTGGAATCAGCAGGTTGGAAAATGTTGCTGCTCTCCTGTGTGGCATCCCTGCTTTTCTTCCTGTGCTGGCTGAGTTTGACCTGAATTCCCTGATCCTCTGGGTCTCGTCCCTCTGATTTTGCTGGGAATGGGTACTCAGCCAGCTGGGAACCCCCCAGCTGGAGTGGGGACGATGTCACAGCCCTGGGGTGGCCAGAGGGCATGGGGCGGGGCTGGGCATGACCAGGCCCTGGGGTGGATGGGGCAGAGAATCCCTGAATGCCACGGACACTGGAGATAAACACCTGGCACAGGGATGTGGAGAGTAACCCTGAGATCAGGGAGCCCAGGGATCGATGTCCCAAGGCAGGGACACCCAGGGACAGCAGGGATCAATGCCTCAGGTGGGGACAGCCAGGGACACCAGGGATAAATGGCCCTGGATGGCCTCACCAGGGACACCAGGGCTAAATCCCCCTGTCCAGAGGCACACAGGGACACTGGAGATAACCCCTGGAGCAGGGACATGTGGGACAGTGCAGAGGAGCTGGGGACACCAGTCAGCTCAGGGAGAGTGCAGATGGGATGTGCCCGTGTTTCCTGATCCACCTGGACCCTGTCACTGGGGACCTTGGGGACACTTTGGTCCCAGAAGGGGGACAGAGGCATCAGGCTCTCTTAGATGAACCCCAGTCCCTGATGCTCAGCCTGCCTGGATGGAATCCTGGCACTCTCCCAGTCCCCCCACCACATCTGCACCTTCCAAACCCGAAGGTGAGGAGAGGGAGGTGCTGTTGTTCCAAATTATCTGTCAAGGCAGGAAACATCCCCCCTCTGGGCCCTCAGCACCACCATCCATCTGCTCCCTGTGCCAGCCCTGGCTTCTCCCTTTGTGGGGGAACTTGGAGCAAACAGCTTCATTTGGCACCATCTGAGCGGTGACATCGCGTGCCGTGTCACCATCGATCCCCAGCCACACGGCCCCGTCACTCATTCGGGCTTTTCCACTTTTGATATTACAATTGGAGGGGATCAACCTCCCTGCAGTGCTGGGCTGGGCTCCCTGTGTGTCCCTGGGACCTCCTGTGCCTGCAGAAGCCTTGTCCCAGTGTCACCAGCCCTGTCCCCACTCCCTGTGTCCCTGTGTCCCTGCAGGAGCCTGCTCCCAGTGTCACCAGCCCTGTCCCCACTCCCTGTGTCCCTGCAGGAGCCTTGTCCCAGTGTCACCAGCCCTGTCCCCACTCCCCGGCACCCCCTGTCCCTGCAGGAGCCTTGTCCCAGTGTCACCAGCCCTGTCCCCACTCCCCGGCACCCCCTGTCCCTGCAGGAGCCTTGTCCCAGTGTCACCAGCCCTGTCCCCACTCCCTGGGACCCCCTGTCCCTGCAGGAGCCTGGTCCTGGTGCCACTCACAGCGTTGCTCCCACATCCTTTGGGGCACTTTGCGGATGCAAAGGGATGTGGGAGAAGCTGGAGCCGCCCTCCAACAAGGGCTGAGTGCCGGGTGCCTGCGGGGATGATGCCCCGCGGCTCCCGGCCCAGCAGGAGCTCGGTGTCGCTGTCGCCAGGCTGGCCGAGGTGCCATCCCCGCCGTGCCAGCCCACCCTGGCAGCGGGCACCCCGCTGGCCCTGCCTAAATGTCTCATTAAAGGGATTTGCGGGGCTGCTGAGCCGGGCTCTAATCTGGCGCTTCCCGTTCATTTGTTGCAGCGTCTCAGGCAGCCGGCAAAGGTCGTTGGATGTTTAATTACGGGGAGAGAGCGGCGGCGGCAGCGGCAGCTGCGGGCGGCCCGAGCGCTCCTAACGAGGGAGATGCTGCGTGCCCCCGGGACACGAGCAGCGCTGTCACAGCGCCGTTGTCACAGCGGCCTTGTCGCAGCCAGCCAGGCAGCCAACCCACGGTGACCGCAGCCTTGCCTGGCGTTGTCCCCGTCCTCAGCATCCTCCTTTTTGGCGGTGTCACGGCCCAGCCCGGCTCGCCTCCCTGCAGCTCCTGCCGTGCTGTGTGACACCGTGGCTGCCCAGCCTGGTGGATGGGGCTGTGCTGTGCCAGGATCAGCCGGAGCTCAGCTGGGACACGCCAGAATTCCCGACTGGCACCACCCGGGGATGTGCTGGTGCCTGGGCAGGAGCCTGGGGGTGCTCCCTGCCCCCAGAGCCCTGTCCGGGGCAGGTGGTGGCTGTGCCGGGGATGGGCTGTGAGTGCCTGCATGCAGCTCCCATGCTGAGCACCCCGGGGTGAGGGGTGTTAAAGCCCCTGGGAGTGTTCCCCGAGTGCCCCCATCCCACAGCAAATGTGTGGGCGTTGCACAGACATGGCTGGGATGGAGCTCTGAGCCCCCTGGGATGGTGGGAAGGGTCCTGCCCGTGGCAGGAGGTGGAATGAGATGGGTTTGAGGTCCTTCCCAGCCCGAGCCGCTCTGGGATTCCATGAATTTACGATCCAGGCTGAATTCCAGGGGTACCCGCGCCCACCTCTCTCCCTGTGTGACCACCGAGCGCTTGTGCCACGCGGAGCCGCGGGGAGTTTGTGCTGCAGAGGGTCCCGAGGGCACAGCAGGGCTGACAGGGCTCCAGGGAGCGGGTGGCAGCACGATGGGCTGCGGGAATGTCACCCCCTTGTCCCTCCCCTGCGTCGGAGCCATCCCGGCCCGCGCGGTCATTAGCGGGCTGTCACCTCCCGTGCTGGCAGCTGCCACCAGCGCCTGACAGCGCCACGAGGCCGCCGTGCTCTTGGGGTGACAGGAGGGGGCCGCGGATCGTGCTGTCACCTCTGTCCCCCTGCCCGCTGCCCTGCCCGGGGGTGGCCGTGCAGCGCTCCCGCTGTCCCCCCGCTGTCCCCGCGCTGTCCCCAAGCGTGCAGGGGGTGCAGAGGCTCTGCCCTCCGCTGCCAGGGGTCCCTGCGGCGCTCGGGGTGCCCCCGGGGCTGGCTGCAGCCTGAGTGACAGCCTGTCGCGTTAATGAGCCGCTGCCAGGCCGATGGCTGACACCTCCCGGGGCCATCCCCGAGGGCTCGGCACCGCCAGGCTCGGCCGGGGGGGCTCTGGGGCGGCTGGGGGTGACACGGATGCCGTCCTTTCTCCTGAACGTCGCTGGGAAGCTGCCCGGGTGTGCCTGAGCCCGGCAGGCTGAGGGTTCCAGGAGGCGCGGGGCACTGCCTGTGAGTGTGCAAGGACTCGGGAGTGTCCCCTGCCTGTCCCCAGCCATCCTGGGCAGGGTGGAAGGGGCTGGAGACAGGCTGAGCTCGGCCAGGGCTGCAGGTCATGGTGGGCACTGAGTGATTCTGGGGCACAGCATCATCCCACCATTCCTGGAGCGTCCTTTTGCCTCAGCATATCCCTTCTGGAGCACCCTCCTGCCCCAGGTTATCCCTTCTGGAGCATCCTCCTACCTCAGCATATCCCTTCTGGAGCATCCTCCTGCCTTGGCATGGCAGTTCTAGAGCGTCCTCTGCCTCAGCATCACCAGTTTTGGAGCATCCTCCTGCCTCAGTCCTTCCCTTCTAGAGCATCCCCTTGCCTCAGCATTTCTGGAGCATCCCCTGCCTTGGCATCTCCGCTTCTGGAGCATCCTCTGCTCAGTTCCTCATCACTGCAGCTGTGCCCACGGTGCCAGTCCCAGCTCCCAGCCCCATCCCTTCCACCATGAGAGTGCTCATCCCGTGTTTCCCTGTCTCCCATCTCTCTCCCTTCCTCCCACTTCTCGCTGGCTCCCTTGAAGCCTCACATGCCTAATCCTCTTGTTAGCCTCTCCCTTCATCTAAAACCAATATGCAGCTGAATGCTGGAGATAATTAATTGATCAATTAGATAGAGAACTGCCTGTGCTCGTGGCACTGAACACACGGAGGAGGGGGGGCTGTGCCAGCACACCTGGCAGTGCCCACGCCTCAGTGAGGGAGCGCTCTGTGCGCCCTGGGTGTGCTTGGTGTCCCCAGTGGAGGGGACAGGCCACCAGCCAAGGTGACCACGGGTGCAGGTCAAGGCACCTCATCCCTGTGCCACATACCCCGTGTGACACAGTGACACCAACGCTGGGAGGGTGCAAGTGCTCCAAATCCTGCCCAGGGGGCTTCTTCACCCTGGCATCCCCAGCTCTCCGCTCATCCTGGCTGTGCCAGGGTGCCCCCGACCACCCCAGAGCACACTGGGGGGTGCTGAGCACCTGGAGGGTGCCAGCTGTCAGGGTGGGGGTCCCAGCTGTCACAGAGGGGTCCCAGCAGCCCGAGGGGGGGCTGCCAGGCAGGCAGGGTGCCGCAGGGAAGTGAATAATGCAGCAAACCCGTGTCTGCCAACCCCCTCCTCCCCGAGCTTTGAAAAGCAACACATTACCCTGATCTCCAGACATGAGTTTTTGTCACCAAACAGGGTGATGAGGAGACTTTGAAGCAAATACAAACACCGGGAAAGGGAATACATAAGAAGAGAGTCGCATGTTCTCTTCAGAGAACAATTGCAGTGTCAACTACACGGAGCAGCTCCGGGGAAGGGGAGCTGCTAACCAGGAACTGACAGCCCCAAACGCTGGGAATTATCATCCAGAGAGCAAAATCATCCCTCTGCGACAGGGCTGCAGCATCTTCCCCTTTCCAGGTCACACAGGAAAGGCCTCTCCTTGCTCTGTGTGCCCCGGTTGTGCCTCAATGCAGTGGCATCGCTGTCCCAGCTGGGGACAGATCCTCTCTTGTCCCTCCTGTGCCTTGTCACCTGCGTGCACATGCCTGTCCTGCACCCTGCAGGCTGACAGCTTGCACAGCTTGCACAAGCACTCACACCTTGCAGCACCCCCTGCTCCCTGGCCGCCCTCACACCTTGCCCAGGGCACTCTCACCCTCCACACTGCCACCCCACACACCTCCCGTGATCTCATTCCCATGGCTGCTCTCACACTCCTGTGGTTCTGCACTGCCAGGACCAAAATAACATTTTATAACATACCATAAAGGCAGTGCTATTGATAGCCTGGGAGATGGCATCACCCCGTGGCAGGTCCCTCTCTCCATCTGGGCATTTGAGATGGGAATTTGGGCAGGATCTGGGGGTCTGTCCTTGAGCCAGGCCCTGCACTGGGGGGGTTCAGGTCAGCCCTTGGGAGCTCAGCTTGGGATTCTGCCCCTTTACCCCCTTTGGGCACCAGTGCCAGGCTGTGCCCAGCTGATTCCTTGGTGTGGAGACCCTGGGGATGTCGGGGCAGAGGGTGGCACCTTTGTGCAGCACACAGGCACCACCTTGCCTGGAGATGCACCTGCACTGCTGCCCTGCATGTGCACCTGCACCCCCTGCACGCTCAGCACGTGAACACCCAACCCTGCACGAGCACTCCCACCCTGCTCACACTCATCCCTGTATGAGCAAATCCAACTGCTCACACTCACCCCTGCATGAGCAAATCCAACTGCTTACACTCACCCCTGCATGAGCAGTCCCACCCTGCTCACACTCATCCCTGTATGAGCAAATCGAACTGCTCACACTCATCCCTGCACAAAGTATTCCCACCCTGCTCACACTCATCCCTGCACGAGCAAATCCAACTGCTCACAGTCACTGGGAACCCCGCTCCGGCCCTGCACACCTTGCACACTCACTCAGCCCTGCACAGCCCTCACCTCCCAGGCCCTGCACTGCCTCAGCTCTCAGCACACCCTCTGTGCCCTCTCCCAGCCCCTTGCCCTCCCAGCCCCTCCCCGTGTGCCCAGACCCAGTGCCCCGATGCCCCCTGCCCGTGCCATCCCTCGTGCCTGGCACACGGGCATCCCGGCCCACGCTCCGTGGAGCTCCCTGGCACAATCCCAAATCTGCTTCTCCCCATCCCTGTGGCTCCAGGCATTTCTCACCCCTTCCTGCACCCCTGGACCCCAAACCTTGCTTGGCCCCCACCCACGCCATGCTGGGCACACTGCTCCTTCCCCCAGAGCCCTGTGGACAGCTCTCCACATTCCCTCCTCCCTGCTCTGCTCATCCATCCATCCATCCATCCATCCATCCATCCATCCATCCATCCATCCATCCATCCATCCATCCACCCATCCACCCATCCATCCATCCATCCATCATCCGTCCACCTATCCATCCATCCATCCATCATCCATCCATCCATCCATCCATCCATCCATCCATCCATCCATCCATCCATCCATCCATCCATCCATCCATCCATCCATCCATCCACCTATCCACCCATCCACCCATCCATCCATCCATCCATCCATCCATAGATCCATCCATCCATCCATCCATCCATCCATCCATCCATCCATCCATCCATCCATCCATCCATCCATCCCCATCCATACATCCATCCATCCATCCATCCATCCATCCATCCATCCATCCATCCATCCATCCATCCATCCATCCATCCATCCATCCATCCATCCATCCATCCATCCATCCATCCATCCATCCATCTCCTGACACCTTCCCACGCCCGGTGCCGTCTCCCTTCTCCTCCCTCTTTATCTCTGGCTCCCAGCTGCTCCTGGCCCCTCCCTGCTGCTCCCTCCATCCCTCCTCTCCCCATCCCTCGCTCCCGCCGCGGTTATCGCTCCCTCGCGCACATCCCTCCTCCCTCCCTCCTTCTCCTCATCCCTTCTCCCTGCTCTCCCCCCGCTCATCCCTCCATCCCCGCATCCCATCCCTCTCCATGCCCGCCCTCGGGGCCGCCACCCCGCCCTCCCGGCCGCGTCCCCGCGTCCCCCGGCTCACGCGTCCCCTCGGTGTCCCCGCCGTGCCCCGTTTTTCAGCCTTTAAAGTTTCAATCAGGCTCGGCGGGGAGAGGCGGGGAAGGCAGCGCCTCCCGCTCCCAGCCCCGCGACGCCGCGCTGCCACTCTGAGTGCTCCCGCCTTATAAATTTTACATTATTACCCTCTTTAAAGTATATAAAATAACTATTCATAAATTATTGAGGGGAAATTTAAAATACTACAAATGTTTATAAATGTTTATCAAGAGGTCTTCAGAAGTGAGCGAGCGGAGCCTGAGCGACTTCCCACGGCTGGCAGGAGCACGGCAGCGGCCCGGCCCTGCCGAGGGGGGATTTTGGGGGAGCCCCCAGCAGGAGACTCCGGCAGCCTCGTTAATTCCGTCCCCGTGGATGGCGAGGAACAAATTCCCCTCCGTGCTCGGTGTGTGGGTGCCAGCCGGGCTCTGTGTGCGGGCGGCCCCATTGCCTGCTCCGGTGTGGTGACACCACCGGGGCTGGCCCTGGGCACGGACAGCTGCTGGGGACAGGTTCTGCCTGCTGGGGACAGGTCCTGCCCTGCTGGGGACAGGTTCTGCCAGGCTGGGGACAGGTCCTGCCCTGCTGGGGACAGGTCCTGCCCTGTTGGGGACATGACTTGACCTACTGGGGACATGTCCTGCCCTGCTGGGAACATGCCCTGCCCTGCTGGGGACAGGTTCTGCCCTGCTGGGACATGACTTGACCTACTGGGACATGACTTGACCTACTGGGGACGTGTCCTGCCCTGCTGGGACATGATCTGACCCATTGGGGACACATCCTGACACACCAGGGACAGGTTCTGCCCTGCTGGGGACATGTCCTGCCCTGCTGGGACATGACCTGACCCACTGGGAACACAGCCTGACCCCCTGGGGACATGTTCTAACACACTAGGGACATATCCTGACACAGCAGGGACACGTCCTGACACAGCAGGGACAGGTTCTGCCCTGCTGGGGACCTGTCCTGTCCCACTGGAGACATTCTGACCCATTGGGAATATGTCCTGATGCACTGGAGACCTGTCCCAACCCACTGGGACATGTCCTACCCCATTGGAACACATCCTGCTCTGCTGGGGACACATCCTGACCCACTGGAGATTTGTTCTGTCCTACTGGAAACTTGTCCAGCCCAGCTGGGAATGAGTCCTACCCTGTGGGGACATGTCCTGCCTTACCGGGGACAAATTCTACTGCTCTGGGGACACATTCTGCCCTTCTGGGGTCATGTCCTGCCCTTCTGGCAACATGTCATGACCCATGGGAGACACATCTTGACCCACTGGGGACATATTCTGCCTTGCTGGGGACATCTCATGACCCACTGGTGACACACCCTTTCCTGCTGGGGACACATCCTGCCCTGCTGGGGACACATTCTGACCCATGGGGGCATGTCATGGCCCAGTGGTGAGAAGTTCTCCCCCTCTGGGGTGACATCCTGTCCAACTGGAGACCTGTCCTGCCCTGCTGGGGATGAGTCCTGCTCCACTGGGGACATGTCCTGGCACCCTGGGGAACGTGCTGCCACCCTGGGCTCATTCCCTTTCCTACTGTGGCAGTGTCCAGCCCAGCCTGGGGGGATGTCCTGCCCCACTGGGGCTGTGTCCTGTCCCCCAGGCTGGCCCAGTGTCCCCAGTGAGGGACAGAGGGGCACACAAGCCCTGTGCCCATGCAGTGCCAGCTGGCTCAGCCTTGGCACAGCTGTGGGCACTGCTTGGCAGTGCTGCTGCCTGCTGGGAGCAGGGACAGGTGGCATGGAGAGGAATAAGCACAGCCCTGGAAGAACCATGGCATGGCCCTGGAATAACCGTGGCACAATTCCAGCACAGCCATGGCACAGGTCTGACACAGGGTGGGGCACATTCCTGGAATAACCATGGCACAGTTCCAACACAGACATGGCACAGGTCTGATACAGTGGTGGCACATTCCTGGAATAACCGTGGCACAGTTACAGCACAGACATGGCGCAGGTCTGGCACAGAGGGGACACAGGTCCGACACAGGGGTGGCACATTCCTGGAATAACTGTGGCACAGTTCCAGCACAGCCATGGCACAGGTCTGGCACAGGGGGGGCACATTCCTGGAATAACTGTGGCACAGTTCCAGCACAGCCATGGCACAGGTCTGGCACAGGGGGGGCACATTCCTGAAATAACCGTGGCCCAGCCATGGCATATCTCTGGCACTCTGACCAGCACGGCAAAGCCCCTGCACCGGGATCCTGCCCATCCTCTGCTCCTCTTCTCAAAGCAATCCAGAACCCAGGGCTCACCCACAGCCTGGGTGGTGCCAGGGAGCTGCCAGGGCAGGCCCTTGTCCCCGTGCCCAGGGACAGCCTTGTCCCCCTGCACATCCCAGCTGTGCACAGCCCACCCCGCAGGACACGGTCACCAGGGCCACCGGGGAGGGACAAATGCCCGGAGTGGTGGCTGCGGGAAGGGCAGCAGCGCCCGGAGCCCGTGCCCACCACGGGGTGGCAAAGGAGCTCTGCCGAAGGCCAGAGCAGGGGCCGCGCTGGATGCTCCGCGATCCCAGCGAGAGCCGCCTGCAGGGATTGTGTTTAAAGCGGCGGCTGATTGGGGTAATCATGGGAGCAGGGAGTGCATTAGCTGGGAAGGTTTATAAAGGGAAATTAAAATAAAATTGGATGTGACAGAAAAGTACATGGAAAATTAGGATAAGAATATGAATATTTATGGCTGCGGGAGCACGCCTGGGGAAAGTGCTCCTGTGCTCCAGGCCACCCTCCCTGTCCCTGCCGTGGGGCTGGGGCAGGTCCTGGGGGTGGCACCTGGCTGCGGGGTTGGGGACAGCCCTGGGGGACACTCTGTGCTCAGCCCTTGGTCGCTTTGGTCACTGTGGTCGCCACTGGCTTGCCATCGCAGGGACTGAGGGGTGGCAGAGGCTGTGACACCCCACTTGCACTGCCACATCACCCGGGGGTGTCAGCAGGGCTGGCGGGTGCCAGCGTTGGTGGTGGCACCGCGCAGGGCCGCGCAGCTGCTGTGGTGGCACGGGGACAGGACAGACACAGCCGGTGGCAGAGACAGGGGGGTGGCACCCGCCGAGGCTGCTCCTGCAGGAATCAGGGCACTGGGACAGGGCCCGGCCTGGGCACCGCTGTCCCTGCCCCCCAGGCACGTGCAAAGTGCCACCACCCCGCTGGGGACACCTCCCCAGCCAGCCTGCCCCGCCGGACCCGGGGGCCGCCATCCCCCTGTCCCCTCCCGCTGTCACACTTAGAAGCCATTAAAATAATTGAACGCTTTAAATATTCAGCGCTCGGCTTAAATATTCATCAGCGAAGTTCTTGTGATTGCTGAGCCGCATCAGCACGGGCTGGGAGATGGCTCCTCTCAGCAGAGCCCCCCGGGCCCCCCTGGCACAGCCCTGTGCCCCCCCGGCTCACGTGGGCACGTGGGCACGCACACGTGTGTCACACACGGATGTGTCACACACGGATGGGTCACACACGGATGTGTCACACACGGATGGGTCACACACGGATGGGTCACACACGGATGTGTCACACACGGATGGGTCACACACGGATGGGTCACACACGGATGGGTCACACACGGATGTGTCACACGCAGATGTGTCACACACGGATGGGTCACACACGGATGTGTCACACACGGATGTGTCACACACAGAGGTGTCACACATGGATGTGTCACACACGGATGGATCACACGCGGATGTGTCACACAGGGATGTGTCACACACGGATGTGTCACACACGGATGGGTCACACACGGATGTGTCACACACGGATGTGTCACACACAGAGGTGTCACACATGGATGTGTCACACACGGATGGGTCACACACGGATGTGTCACACAGGGATGGGTCATGGATTTGACATGGATGTGTCACACAGGGATGTGTCACACACGGATGTGTCACACAGGGATGTGTCACACACGGATGTGTCACACACAGATGTGTCACACATGGATGTGTCACACACGGATGTGTCACACACAGAGGTGTCACACACGGATGGGTCACACACGGATGGGTCACACACGGATGGGTCATGGATTTGACATGGATGTGTCACACAGGGATGTGTCACACAAGGATGTGTCACACACGGATGTGTCACACACGGATGTGTCACACACAGATGTGTCACACGCAGATGGGTCACACACGGGTGTGTCACACACAGAGGTGTCACACACGGATGGGTCACACACGGATCTGTCACACACGGATGTGTCACACACGGATGGGTCACACACGGATGGGTCACACACGGATGTGTCCCTGGAGCCCCCAGGGCAGTGGGGCTGGGCTTGGGGACACTGCAGGAGCACCTCTGGGGCTGGCTGTGCCCCACACTGAGCTGGGCTGCCCTGGTGAGCCTGGGGAGGATCTCAGTGCCCTGGGCATGGGAGGGGCGTTTGCAGATCCACCCAGCTGGGCCCATCCCAGGTGCCCATGGCATAACCCCACCCCTGAGGCTGCTGGGGGTGCTCTCCCAATGCTCAGCAGGTGTGGCACCACCAGCTGTGTGCCAGGGGGATGGCAGGGGCATGGAATCCCAGCATGGTTTGGGTGGGACAGGTCCTTAAAGCCCATCCCATCCCATCCCATCCCATCCCATCCCATCCCATCCCATCCCATCCCATCCCATCCCATGGCAGGGACACCTCCCACTGTCCCAGGTGCTCCCCAGCCCCAGTGTCCAGCCTGGCCTTGGGCACTGCCAGGGATCCAGGGGCAGCCCCAGCTGCTCTGGGCACCCTGTGCCAGGGCCTGCCCACCCTGCCAGGGAACAATTCCTCATTCCCAATATCCCATCCATCCCTGTCCCCTGGCAGTGGGAGCCATTCCCTGTGTCCTGTCCCTCCATCCCTTGTCCCCAGTCCCTCCCCAGCTCTCCTGGAGCCCCTTCAGGCCCTGCAAGGGCTCTGAGCTCTCCCTGGAGCCCTCTCCTCTCCAGGTGAGCCCCCAGCTCTCCCAGCCTGGCTCCAGGGCAGAGGAGCTCCAGCTCTGGAACATCCCTGTGGCCTCCTCTGGGCTCACCAGCAGCTCCACGCCTTTCCTGGAGGCAGCTCTGCAGGTGGGCTCTCCTGAGGGCAGAGCAGGGGGTGGGAATCCCTTCCCTTGACCCCCTGCTCCTGTTTGGGGGCAGCCCAGGACGAGCCCAGTTTCAGCCATGCCCCCCTGCCCTCGGCTGCTCACCCATGGCCGAGGGTTTTGCCCCTCAAATGCCACCCAGAACTGGGGGGTGGGGAGGGGAGCACCAGTGGGGCACCCCTTGCAGAGCTGGGGGTCCAAGTGGGGCCCCAAGGGCACAGAGAGCTCTGCTCCACTCTGAGAGTCTCGATCTCCTCATCTCCTGCTGGGTTTGACAGCACCTGGAGCAATCTTCCATGAGAGACAGAGGATGTGAGCTCCACACCTCTGAGAGAAGAGCAGGGGGAGGAGAACCAGAGCTGACATCACCCATGGCTGGGAGCGAGGGGTGCCTTGGAAACAACTTGCCAGGGGCAGCGAAACCTCTGGCAGAGGAAGGAAACCAGAGCCAGCACCTGCTTGAGGAGGATTTTCCTACTCCTTCACCAAGGAGGGAGCCTGCAGGGAGCTCACACACCCCCAGCAAGGAACCCCCTGCCCACGGGGAGCGTGGTGAGATGCGGGATTCACATTCCCTGAACCTGCGAGAAGCAGGGAAAAGGATGATCCAAACCATTCTTATCTCATTTGCTGGGCCTGTGTTGTGCCACTGTAGAGTGCAATATGGAGATTTTTACCCACAGTGATGGTGTTTTGTTTCTTTGGCCTGTCAGGGTCAGGGGTGTGTGTGCTGGGACTGTGGGGTGACAATCACGAGATTCTGTGCAGTTGAGTGCTTGGCAGATTCAGTTGAGATATAGAATAGTATAGTTAGATATAATAATTTAATAATAATAAATAATAAGATAATAATACAACAATTTAGATATAGAATAATATAGGTAGAGAATAATATTATACTATAGAACAGTATAATATATATTCTTTATATATAATATAATATAATATAATATAATATAATATAATATAATATAATATAATTAGTAGTATGTAATGTAATGTAATAATAATTAATGTAATTATAATTAATGTATGTAATGTAATGTAATGTAATGTAATGTAATGTAATATAATATAATATAATATAATAATATAGTATAGTATAGTATAGTATAGAAAAATATATTGTGATAAAGTAATTAATTAACCTTCTGATAAGATGGAGTCCTCTTCATCATTCCTCCTGGATGTTGGGCAAAACCATTTCCTATAGTGAGGAGCAGGAGCTGGTGTTCAGCACCTCCAGGACGTGGGGACCAACCCCACCAGCTGCAGCCTCACTCAGGGAGGCCCTGCAGAGCCCAGAACCTCGTGGGGTGAATCCTGCAGTGCCAGCCCTCACTCTGGGGGTTGTTGGTTGGTAAAATCTTCCTTCCTCTGTGCCAGGGCTGGTTTTCCCTGTGGCAGAGTGGGCAGGGTGGATGTTCCACGTGGGCACTGGTGCCTGGCACATCCCGGGGGCACTGGCATGGGCAGGAGGGGTTTGGGGTGGGGGTCCCAGCCCCTGGATCTGCCCCCTGCTCGTGGCACAGCCCAGAGGAGCCGAGCAGGGCTGGCTGTGGCCCTGCACGGCTGCTGAGCACTGGGAAGGAGCCGCTGGTTTATCTGATATGATTTAATCAGCCCTATAATTAGATTAATTTGTTGATTTGATAGCAACCCATTTCTCGCTGTTAGATTTGTTTATGTGTGTTTTATGCTCCAGTTTGGCAATAAAATAGGAACTGAGGAGGTGGGAAAAATCCCTCGGAATGCCCGTGCTCTGACCCTATGGATGGATGTGGGCATCCAGGGATCCCTGTGTGGGGTGGGGATGGGATGGGCAGCCTGGCACGGGCTGGGTACCCAGGATGGCCCCAGTCCCACTCCAGCCACATCCCCACATCCTAATGCCAGAAAGGAGAAATCACCCCAAAGTGGTTCATGGGGCAGCACAGCAGTTGTGGAGTGCTGCAAACCAGGCAAGGCAGGGGGCAGAGAGAGCTTTGGAAAGGCTTTGCCCCCTGCTCTGGGCTCAGCTTGGCACGGCAGGGCACAGCCTGGCACGGCAGAGCCTGGCACAGCATGGCCTGGCAGGCAGCAGCTGCTGCTGATGGATGGGAATGGACACGGAGCTCATGGTGCCTTCAGGAACAGCCCATGCCAGCCCTGCCTGTCTCCTGCCTGTCCCCTGCCTGTCCCCTGCCCTGCCCCCAGAGCCAGGAGCAGCACCAGGGCACCCACAGGCACAGCATCATTCCCGGTCTCATCCCCTCCTGCTGGCAGGACGGGAGGTGTCACCTCCTGCCACGGAGGCTGCTGGCATTGCCAGGTGCTGGGGACAGCCGTGTCACCTCCTGCCCCCGCCTCGGGGCTGCCTCCCCAGCAGGTGATGCCTTGAGCAGCGTGCCATCCCCCATGCCAGGCTGGCAGCCGGGCTGAGTAATGCCAATTAAAGCTGGGATCGGGGAGGAGGGAGGGCTCGGGCAGCAGCGAGCGCCGGGGTTTGCGGAGCCGCCGGAGCCAGGAGCGCTTTGATGGGCAGCGCCTTTGATCAGAGATCTGAATGCAGCCCTCACGTTTCCCCGTGTGAGCCCGCTGCCTAATTACCACATGGCAGGGCCGCTCCGAGCCCTCGGCACGTTGCTGGAATAGATTTCCCCGGTCCAGCCTGGAGAAGGACATCGATCCTGCCCACAGCCGCAGGCTCATGCTAAACATTGCATCCTATCGATTTTTTCCTCCCCCCTTTTCCCCCTTTTTTTTCCTTTTTCTTTTTTTTTTATAAGAATTTTCTTTATTTTCATTAAATCATTAATCAGGGAGAAATCTACATTTTTATCATTTCTATGGCTGGAGAGGAAGAGAGGAAAGTTATATTGCCATAGAAACCGTTCCCTACCATTCTCAGCCTCCGAGCAGTCCCTCTTGTGCTGTCTCTTGTCAAAAGGCGTAATTGTTGCTCCTGATCTTCACTGCTCAATTAGCAGTGATGTCTCCCTTCAAGTTAATTGCTGGAGATGGGAGGAAGTAGGACAAATGTAACCTTTTAGATGAAAAGATCTCTCCCCCCTCCCCGCTCCTTCCCCGCCTTTCCTCGCTGGCAGCGCTCAGGGCCCCTCTGCACTGAGCCGTGCTGGGGGAGCCCCCCCGGCCTGGGCAGGTTCCACCCATCCCTGCTCCCTTCTGGAGAGCCCTCCCCAGCTCCCCCATCCCGCTATCCATGGCAGGACCCCTCTGTGCCCTCCCTGTGCCTCTGCCGGGTGCTCAGCCCCAGTTCAGCCTCTCCCCTGTCACCCCCACGCCATCAGTGTCACCTCCTGAGCTGGGACAGCCTCCCTGGCTTCTCCAGGGCTGCCATGGGTTTCTCCAGGCCTGGTGCAGCTCCCATGGCACCGTCCCACGCTGCAGCAGTGTAGGAGCATCAGGGGGTAGGACAGTGGGGATGGATGGAGAGGAGAGATCTCTGAACCAGGTCAGGAATTTGGGGTTCATTGCAAAGGGCCTGGGTGCAGGGCCCTGCTGGGAGCTGCCAGCCACAGCTCAGAGCAGGCTGAGAGAAGAGAGGGGGAGAGAGGATGAGAGGGTGAGAGACCAAAAGCATAAGAGAGCAAAAGGGGTAAGAGCATAGAAAAGAAAGAGCTAAGAGAGCCAGGTTCCCATTCCAATACAATAAATCTTCTTCTGTGTTGAATGTTCTCATTCTCACTAACCAATCTAGTACAAGATACAAATCCTACAGCATTTACATACAGCCTATAAGAATCATTACATTACCATCCTGTGTTACATTTTAAACCCTAAAAACTCCTCTTTGGGCCCCTTCTGCCAAGCTGTAGGGTCTGCTCTGACCCTTGGGCCTGTATGCAAGCAGAGGGTGTTGTTCCATCAAAAGGGGATTACCCTCAGCTGGCCACACCATTGTTTTCCAGTTGTTCAGTAACTGAGGTATCTCAAAGCTTGCTTTCATTTCAATCTCACTTACAGTTTTTATATTCTCAAAATCTTTTGCCAGGCAATCATATTTATAAGGCTTTCCTGTTTCATCCTCCCCAACACAGCAGAGTTTGTCCCTGGGGTCCAGGGGCGGGGGGACCCCTGCACACGGCCAGGACTAAAACTGGGCTGAGGGTGAAGGCTGGGGTGGAAAAACAAGCGGGAGGGTTTGATCCTGCCCACACACAAACCTGTCTGATGGGAGCAGGGACCGAAGCCAGCAGGGGGAGGGCTCAGTGCTGCCTGGACAGAGGGTTTGTCACCCTCAGGGATGGCAGACGAGCCAGACAATCCATTAAGGAGAGGAGAAGTGTGGCAGCTGCCTGGACCTTGGCAGGCTGAAGAGGAGCCCTCAGACACCGACTGGAGTGTCTGCAAGACACAAATCACCCAGGCCAGGCACGGTGAGCGGGGCACAGACCCGGTGGCACTGCCAAGTGTGTGGGCTGGCAGTGCTGGCATGGGGACAGGCAGGGACAGGGGTGGGGACAAGACAGGCTGGTCAAACCTGGGCCACAGGACCCCCTCCTTGTGCCAGGTCAGGAAACCAATGAGCCCTTGAAGCTCAGGATGGAGGGGAGGGCAATGTGGATGCCCAGAGGATGGGGGGTGTGGGGGCACCCCGAGGGCTGTGTGGCAGCCAGAGCTGGGCACAAGGGAAGGAGGGGTCACCGCCCATGGGTGACTCTGGGGCACCCTGGAACACACCAAGAAGGTCCAGGGCAGGTCCAGACTGACATGAGGAGAGCTGATGCTGTCTCCTGGCAGCCATGGAACCAGGGAATCGTGCAATAGTTTGGGATGAGAGACCTCAAAGCCCATCCAGTGCCACCCCTGCCAGGACAGGGGCAATTCCACCATCCCAGGGTGCTCCAGCCTGGCCTTGGGCACTGCCAGGGATCCAGGGGCAGCCACAGCTGCTCTGGGCACCCTGTGCCAGGGCCTCAGCACCCTCTGGGTATGGAAGGTGTCACCAATGTCCTCAGACACCTCCACACCTCCCCTGCAAGGACCCTGCTGCTCCCAACAGAGCAGGAGCAGGGAGAGCCCTCACATCCCGCCCTGCCCTGCCTGAGCTGCGTCCCAGGAGGTCTCAGCTCCTGGGGACCACAGCTGCAGGGCCAGGGCTGAGGGGTCTGGGTGATGGGGCCTCTCAGCCGAGCCTTTTTCCTCTGCTGGAAACACCCCAGGGATGCTCTGAGGAGCAGCCCACCTCACTCCCAGGAGCTCTGGAGGTGAACTGGGGCAGACCCACCTCCTGCAGCAGGCCCAGGGCACAGGAGGCTGAGCCAGACCTGCTCAGCCAGACCAGCCCTTGTTAAAGCCCAGCCTCGCTGCTGCTCAGTGAATCTCTGTGAGAGGAGCCTGCTGAGGGGCCAGGAGGGCATGGGCAGCCCTGCTCTGCCCTTGGGGCTCCCCCAGCCCCAGGCTGGTTACTGCTGGGATAGATTGATCAGGGAATGATGGAATATCCTGAGCTGGAAGGATCATCCAGCCCAGCCCCTGTCCGTGCCCAGAGCCCCCAGCAATCCCCCCTGTGCATCCCTGAGAGTGTTATTCAAACACTCCTGCAGCTCTGGCAGCCTCGGGGCCGTGCCCATTCCCTGGGCAGTGCCCAGCACCCTCTGGGGGAGAACATTTCCTTGATGTCCATGCCAACAGCCCTGGCCCAGCCCCAGCCGTTCCCAGGGGCTGTCCCTGTCCCTGAGCTGCAGTTGTGGTTGGGATGGAGCTGTGAGGGTGGCAGATTGGAAGCAGGGGGAGCTCTCACCTTGAGGCGCTGGCGAGGGCCGTGGGCAGCCCTGCTCACAGCCTGAGCTGGGCAGGAGCTGCTCTCCAGCCCTCGGGGCAATGGCCCCAGAGCTGTGGCCTTGGCTGATTGTCCCCTTTGCCCAGTCTGACAGTAATTCCTCATTTCCTTGCACAGAGAGAACTGGGGGAGCCAATCTCCCAAATGCATCCATGTGTGTGGTGGTGTTCACAGGGGTCTGAGGATGAGAGAAGAGATGAGGATCTGACTCCATGTTTCAGAAGGCTGATTTATTATTTTATGATATATATTATATTAAAACTATACTAAAAGAATGGAAGAAAGGATTTCATCAGAAGGCTAGCTAAGAATAGAATAGGAAAGAATGATAACAAAGGTTTGTGGCTCAGAGAGTCCGAGCCAGCTGGCTGTGATTGGCCATTAATTAGGAACAACCACATGAGACCAATCACAGATGCACCTGTTCCATTCCACAGCAGCAGATAACCATTGTTTACATTTTGTTCCTGAGGCCTCTCAGCTTCTCAGGAGGACAAATCCCAAGGAAAGGATTTTTCATAAAAGATGTCTGTGACAGACCCGAGTCGCTCTCCTGGCTGCTGTCACTCCCTGCATTGCTGAGCAGATCCACCCTCAGCCCCTGCTCCGGGACCATCCCCACCTGCCCAAGGCACAGCCACCCTCTCTGGGCTTGGGCACTGCTGTCCTGAGCAAACCCTGCTCCAGGGCCGCCTGTCCTGGCTCCTGCTGGTCCCAGACCCGCCCCAGCACCCTGCACCAGCCCCCGAACGCTGCCCTGGCCACGGCTGCACCTCCTGTAACGCTTGGGATGCTCCTCCTGCAATGCTTGGGAAGGCCTTTGAACCAGGACAAAACCACCTGGTGAGGCTGAACAGCGACATTTCGGGGCTGAGCACATGGAGGAATCACTCGAGGACGTTTCCCTGCCTCCGGAAGGTGCCGAGGAGCAGTGAGGAGCGATCGGCGCCGGGGCTGCGCTCCCACTTCCCTTCCTCGGGATGCAAACAAGCCCTTAACATTTCAGCGAGAGGCTCTGCCTGCGGAGACACGCGGGGTGCCGAGAGCTTCTCCAGAGCCCCCGGAGGCCGCCGCTGTCCCCGGGAAGGTGGCAGGAGGGGTGAGAGCCCCCGGGGGCTCCGGGCAGCTCCGTGTCCCCGGCGGAGGGGGGACAGGGGTGCCAGGGGTGCCCCATCCCTGCCCCGGCCCCGCCGCCAGCCCCCGGCTCCGGCTGCAATTAAAGCTCACGCCGAACGCTGCATTAATGTCAGGTTTGCATCTCATTTCCCCAGCGCCAGGTAAGGAGGGGCCGGCAGGCTTTGGAGAAGGATCACACGTGGCAGCTTTTAATAGAAACCCGCCCGCCTGTCACTGGCGGCTCATCATCCCTCTTGAAGCGGTTGCTAATTACCAAGGAGCCGTGTTTGTGTTTCGGGTGTGACGTTCCCCTCTGCAGCCCCGCTCCCCCCGCTCTGCTCCACTCCCGGGGGCTCCGGGGGGGTGGGAGCTGCAGGGCGGCTCCGGAGCGGCTCTAAGGACACGGCTCCTTCAGGGATGGACTCCGGGCTGGCTGGAAAACGGCTCCCTCCAATGCTCTCTCCTCCCTTGCCATTTTCCGTGAAGGACAATTCCTTTGGAGCTCTCTGCAGTGTTAAAGCTGATGAGCTGGAGCTTTGGGATCACTCCTGCCACCCCCTCCCATCCAGGTGATGCTGTGCTGGACCAGGACATCCCTGGCAGCAGCTGAGGCCCAGGATCAGCCTGCCCCATGCCATTGTCCCCTCACAGCCTTGCCATGGGCTGTGCCCGAGCTCCTGAGGACGCTGAGACTCGTGGTGGCACCAGCAGCTCTCCTCTCCTCTCCCTCTCCCTCTCCCTCTCCCTCTCCCTCTCCCTCTCCCTCTCCCTCTCCCTCTCCCTCTCCCTCTCCCTCTCCCTCTCCCTCTCCCTCTTCCTCTCCCTTCCTCTCCTCTCCTCTCCTCTCCTCTCCTCTCCTCTCCTCTCCTCTCCTCTCCTCTCCCAGCTGCTCCCCAGGGCTGTGCCAGGTTTTTCTCCCTGGCTGAGGGGGTCCTGCTGCAGGGATGCTCTGTGGGGACTGACAGAGCCAGTCCTCAGGGCTCTGACCACAAGGGATGTCTCCTCCACCTCTCAGCCGGGTTTGGGAGCCCTCCTGGGCCAGAATGAGCCAAGGGGCTGAGGAGAGGCATTGCAGGGGGAAAGCAGGCTGGGAAAGGAGCTGGAGCTGTTCCAGAGGTGTCCCAGGGGGTGCAATGCTGAAGGGCTCCCACCACTGGGTCTCTCACACTGTCCCACACCCTGGGCCCCTCCTCATGCCCAGCTTGATGTGGCAGTGAGTGCTGGAGCATCCCCACATGGCATTCTGAGACTGGAGAGGGCTGGGCAGAGGAACCCTTTGCTGAGTCCAGTTCCAACCATTCCCAGTGCGGGGATAACCCTTGGGACACCCCAAAGTGGGGGATCCCTGTGAGGGCTCCTCCTGCTCAGCCCTGCTCCCCTGCAGGTCCCAGCTGTGTGCAGAGCCCAGGGCTGCTCTGGGGGCTCAGGAGGGCTCCTGTATCCCAGGGAAATCCCTTCCCTCCATCCCAGCAGCACGGGGATGGTGTTGGGGTGGGAGAATGGTGGGAGCTGTGTGGGAGACCCCCGGCTTTACCACCCACCTCCAAAGGCTGAGGGAGAGGGGCCCAGGCAGGGAGGGGAGACTGCTCGGCCCGGGAGGGGCATCCCGAGGCAGGCAGAGCCCCAGGGCTGGGGAGAGGCCCGGGAGGGGCATCCCGAGGCAGGCAGAGCCCCAGGGCTGGGGAGAGGCCCGGGAGGGGCATCCCGAGGCAGGCAGAGCCCCAGGGCTGGCCGGCCCCGCTGCCACCCGGCTGAGTGACAGCTCCCAGCCCCCCAGCCCACCTCCCCCCTTGTCAATCCACTGGGGAATTATTTATCCTGACAATAGCAATTGTCTGCACGGGCCCTTCCCCCTCTCCAGCACCTACCCCAACAAAGGAAATCATCCTGATATGAAAGGGAAAATTAAATTACCCCAATAAAGACTTAGTGCTGCTTTAATGACATCACCAGACTCAGGCGCTAATTAGCTGAGTACAAAGGAAAGCTAAATGTGAAAACGTGAATTTCTGTTCCCTTTTCTCCTGTCGTGCAGTCTCGGGAGTGGGAGTCTTGGCAGGCATGGCAGGGGGAGCTGCTCCCGCCCGGCCGGGCGGCTGCTGGTGTGTGCCAGGCTCTGGGCACTGCCCCTGCCGAGGGGAAGAGCTCCGGGAGCTTTTGGGAGAGCAGCTGGGCCCGTCTGGATCCAGCCAGGGCTGCCCGGGCTGCGGTGCCTGGATCCTGCTCGCTGCCATCCGTGCTTGAATCGACCGAGTTTAGGTGCCTGCACACCTCGCAAAAGCTCACACACAGCTCACACCGTGCCCAGCCCCGTGCCCGAGGTCCCTGTCCTTGCTCTGGACCAGCATTGGCTGTGGGGGCATGTCCCCAGTCCGTCTTTGGGACCCTGGCACTGTCACAGTGCCAGCGCCTCACCCGGTGTCACCCGGCCCCTCCCGGCAGCTCACCCATTTCTGGTTGCTGCTCCCAGCTCTGGCTGCATCCCGTGCTGTGTCCCCGCCGTGTCCCCACCGTGGCTGCAGCCACCGGCCCGTGGGTGGCCCCGGAGCCCGGGATCCTGCCTGGCATGGACTGCCCTGAGCCTGGGATCCTGCCGGGCACACACACTGCCCTGAGCCCGGGATCCTGCCGGGCACACACCCTGCCCTGAGCCCGGGAACCTGCCGGGCACACACCCTGCCCTGAGCCCGGGATCCTGCATGGCATGGACTGCCCTGAGCCCGGGATCCTGCTGGGCACACACATTGCCCTGAGTCCGGGATCCTGCCTGGCATGGACTGCCCTGAGCCCGGGATCCTGCCGGGCACACACACTGCCCTGAGCCCGGGATCCTGCCGGGCACACCCTGCCCTGAGCCCGGGATCCTGCCGGGCACACACACTGCCCTGAGCCCGGGATCCTGCCGGGCACACACTGCCCTGAGCCCGGGATCCTGCCGGGCACACACATTGCCCTGAGCCGGGATCCTGCGGGCCCACGGGACCTGTGGGCACACCACTGCCCTGAGCCTGGGATCCTGCTGGGCACGGACTGCCCTGAGCCCGGGATCCTGCTGGGCACACACCCTGCCCTGAGCCTGGGATCCTGCTGGGCACACACCCTGCCCTGAGCCTGGGATCCTGCCGGGCACACACCTGCCCTGAGCCTGGGATCCTGCTGGGGTCGCTCTCACCGGAGCAGCTCCGGTTTCACCTTCCTGGGCACAGCGCCGCAGCCCCGGAGCTGCTCAGCCCGGGGGGTGCCGGCCCAGGGGGGAACCCCGGAGGGCCCGGGGAGGGACAGCAAACACCCCCGAGCAGGGAGCGCTGGCCCTGGGGCTGCCCTCTGAAGCAGAGCGTGCCCGAGCCAGAGCGCTCCTGGGGTGAGTGGGGGAATTTTGCTGTTCCCCTCTTTATTTGGGACTGGCTTTCCCTGCTGGAAGTGCTGCTCCATCGAGCCCCACCCGGGATAATTCCTGGGAATGTGCAGGGGATTCCAGCAGAGCTCCAGAGCTGCCTGCAGGTGCTGAGAGGCCGAGCTGCTCCTGCTCCCACCGCTGGCAGGAAAAGGAGGAGCTGCTGATACATAAAATTTCATTTTAACTAAACCTTAAATCATCCCCGAATCCTGGCGATTCCTGCTTTCAGCCTGAACCTCACCCCAGCCCCTGGCTCAGCACCCACAGCCCTTCCCCAGCACACGGGGCCCTCCAGAGGAATGGAGGGGGCCATGTCCTGCTGTCCTGGCCCTGCTCCGCGGGCTGTCCCCATCCCCTGGCAGCGCCACCGCTCTGTCCCGGTGCCACCAGTTGCTCGCAGCTGGCCCGAGGGAGCTGGCCCGGGGTGTGCCCTGGGCACGCAGCCCTGCCCGCGGCCTCGCTGCCCGCTGTCCCGTGAGGTGGCAGCTCTGGGGAGCAGCCAGCCCGCCTGGACACGAGGGGACGCGGGTCACCCCTGCCCGCCCCGCTCGGCTCCGCTGCCGGCTTGGCGCGGCGGGGATGGCTGCGGATGCCTCCGTGCCGCCTTCAAATGACATCGCCGGTCTCCATGGCAACCCCGCGCTGCCTTTCGCCTCGGACCGGGAGCATCATCCGCTCCATCCTCCCCGCAGGCCAGGGCAGCGTGCAGCAGGGCTGGTGCGATGGTGCTCAGGCCTGGCACTGCCGCCCCTGCCCTGCTGGCACTGCCAGGGCCCGGCTCTGCACCAGGGCTGGAGGGGACCCACCTGGGAGCGTCCCCAGCTGCCCCCAGCCCCCTGCAGCCCCCAGCCCTGCCCCCTGCACAGCCATGGCACAGGGCTGGGGGAGCGGCAGGGCTGCGTTGGGATGGAGCTGGCACCGCTGGTGGCCTGGCCCACCCCAAACACCTGCAAATCCATGGCAGGGCCCCTTGCTCCACGTCCAGCTCCCCCTGGGGATGGGAACAGCACCCTGGGGATGGGGACAGAACCCTGGGGAATGGAGAGAGCGCCCTGGGGATGGGGCTGCACCCTGGGGCTGGGGAGAGCACCCTGGGGATGGGGAGAGCAACCTGGGGATGGAGAGAGCACCCTGGGGATGGGGCTGGCAGCACCCTGGGGATGGAGAGAGCACCCTGGGGATGGGACTGCACCCTGGGGATGGGACACACCCTGGGGATGGGGAGAGCACCCTGGGGATGGGTCTGGCAGCACCCCAGGCAGGGGGAGGGTGGTTTTCTGTGGGGATGGAGAGGAGAGGTGCTCAGGCAGAGGTGGCACGAGGGACAGGGACATGTGTGGGGCACCACAGGTCCTTGTGCTCGGGGGGACACACTGGGACCAGGGCTGTGGGGTGAATTCAGGGGTACAGGGAGCTGGCACTCAGGGATGGAGCGATGGACAGCACATGTGTGTGTGTACTCAGTGACAAGCAGGGTGGTTCATGTCCCCTGATGCCACTTTGCCCCTCAGACACTCTGCTGGGTGGCTCCAGGGCCACCTCAGCTCTGCCTGTGCCCTGCCAGCTCCTCAGGGAGCTGCCTTCCTCCTTGTCCTCCTCCTGGCTGCTTTGGCAGGTGCCTGGTACCCGCACAGCATCCCCCTGGGCTTGCTCTGGTCCTGTTATCCCCGTGCTGGATGGCAGCAGCCCCCCCTCCCCTTCCCTCAGCACCCTGCCTGTGTCGTGCTGTGTGGGTGTGTTTATTTATAGGGCTGCAGCAGAGCCCGGCTGCTGCGTGGGGCCTGCAGCCCCCCACCCTGCTGGGCTCTTCCCTGGGCTCCTTCCCTGGGCTCCTTTCTCTGGGCTCCTTCTTGGGCTCCTTCCTGGGTTCCCTTCCCTGGGCTCCTTCCCTGGTTCCCTTCCCTGGTCTCCATTCCTGGGCTCCTTTCCCTGGGCTCCTTCCCTGGTTCCCTTCCCTGGTTCCCTTCCCTGGTGTCCATTCCTGGTCTCCTTCCCTGGGCTCCTTCCCTGCCTCCCTTCCTGGGCTCCATTCCCTGGTTCCCTTCCCTGGTTCCATTCCTGGGCTCCCTTTCCTGCCTCCCAGCCCAGGCACAGCTCAGCTGTGGTGCCCCGGTGCCCACTGGAGCACAGGGCATGGAATCCTGGAACCACAGGCGGGAAGGGACCTCAAAGTTCACCTCACTGCTCCCCCTTCCATGGGCTGGGCCACCCTTGTTCTCTCCCAGGTTGCTGCAGGGCCCCCTTCCCTCCCAGCGCCAGGCACACTTCTGGGGATGGTGCCAGGGGGACTGGTGCACAGGGCATGGAATGGCCCTGGAACCAGGGCGGGAGGCCTCAAGTCCAGGAGGGCTGGCTCCCCGGTGCCATGGGCTGGGAACATTCCGGTGCCCCAGGTTGCGGAGGCCCTGGTGCCAGGCATGGGATGGAACCGTTCTGGGATGGGATGCGGTGCCAGGGGATGGGAGTCTGGTGCCAGGGATGGGATGGCTCCGGTGCCCCAGGGATGGGATGGCCCTGGTGCCAGGATGGGATGGCTCCGGTGCCCAGGGATGGGATGGCCCGGTGCCAGGGATGGGATGGCTCCGGTGCCAGGGATGGGATGGCCCGGTGCCAGGATGGGATGGCCCCGGTGCCAGGGATGGGATGGCCCCGGTGCCAGGGATGGGATGGCCCCGGTGCCTTCCCCCAGCAGCACCATCCCCATCATTCCTCCTGTCCTTCTGCACCATGGTTCCAGCTGGATCAGCCCTGCTGCAGCCTCCAAGGGGCCACACGTGTGCTGTGGTCTTCTCCTGCAGCCTCCCCGAGGATTTTGGGGCACACCTGGTGCTCCCAGCTTGGCCTGGCACCCTGTCCCTCCCTGCACAAGGAGCCTGTGGGTGCCCAGGGGCTCAGGGCTGTGCTCCTGCCAGGCCCTGTGTGCTCAGCCAGGGCTCTGATGTCCTTTGGGTTGCAGGGACACTTGGAGAGCCACCCAGGGGTCTGAGGAGAGCAGGATCCCGTGGTGCAGCAGGGGGGTGTGCCAGGGTGAGGCACAGAGGGGGCAATGCCCGTGCCCTGGGATGCCCAGGGGGGCTCTGGCAGCTCTCGAGCTGCTCAGGGGAGAAGGGGAGGCTCAGCAGGCCCAGCTGGCACCCAGGCCCCCCTGCAATGGGATGGATTGAGGAGAAGGGGGCCAGGCAGGGCAGGACCTTGATTTACATGGAGCATCAGCTCCCAAAAGGACCTGGGAATGGGCAAGAGATGGGGCTGGGGACAGAGTGCCCTGCAGAACACAGGCTGCTGCAGGGGGTCCTGCTGGGGCTGGCAAACCCTGCCCTGCTGCCAGAGCTGCCTGGCACGGGGGGCTGAGCTGCTGTGAGCAGCCCCTGTGCCCCGATGGCAGCGGCCACCAGATCCCCGAGGGCACCGTGCCAGGGCCAGCACGTGGGACAGGGTCTGGATGCCACGGCCCGGCCCCGCTCTGCCTGGCCTCTCATTTGTTCTCATTAAGGGCTGGCAGGGTGTCTAATTAGGCGGTGTGAGTGCCAGCGCCCTGCTGGCAGACACCTGTGCCGACAGCCCTCCCCCTCCTCGGCCCTGCTGTAATTACCGTGCCGGGAGCTGCCGTGCCCGGCAGGACCCGCTCCGCCCGCGGGGACGCGGCTCCGTGCCAGGCTCCGTGCCAGGCTCCGTGCCAGGCTCCGTGCCAGGCCCGGCTGGCACCGCATCCCCGCCCATGGGCACTCACACCCCGCCGCATCCTCGCGGGCACCGCCTGCATCCCGCCCTGGAGGTGCCACCAGCACCCTGTTGGCACCTCTGGGTGTCCGAGGCACGGGGCAAAGTCACCCACACATATTTTGTGTCCCTTTGTCCCCCCTGGGTACCTCGGAGCTATGGATGGAGCGGGTCCTGCCCGTGCCCACCGTGGGCACTCACCTGGGCAGCGCCTGGGCAGGGGCACGGCGAGGACAGGGCTGCCCGTGCATGCTCTGCACTGTGTAGGGATAACGAGCCAGCGGCTGCTTTAATTAGATTAATTGGCTCCCATTCGGCTCCAGAAGAGCTGTCAGGCTGCAAGTGCGCTCCTGCTGTACCTGGCTAATTACAGCACCGCGGCCACCGAGAGCTGGCACCGGGCACAGCCGTGCCAGGGAGGGGCTGCTGGGCAGGGAGGGGGCTCTGGCTGCCAAAATCCACGGGAGGAGAATGGGGGGCATCAGGGGGTCCTGAGGATGCTGCAGGCCGTGCAGAGCTGCAGGACAGCAAGGGCTGGGAGGAGCTGGAGCGCAGGGATGGGGATTGGGATCAGAGCTGGGGAGGTGCTGGGGCAGCAGCCAGGGCATGGGAGGGTACCCAGGCTGGTGCTGTGCCCAGGCTCTGGGGCTGGCAGGAGGGTGGACACCAGGATCAGTCTTTGTCCCTGCTGTCCACGCCCTGAGGAAGAGGATGTCAGCAAGCAGGGCTGGGCACCGGCTGGGCAGGGTCTCCCACAGCACATGGAGCTCCTGCCTGGCACTGGAGCCGCTCTGAGGCACTGGCTGTTGATAAAAGCCACCCATGAGAGGAGCAAGGAGGTGACAGCCTAAAAAGAAGAGGCTGGGGTGAGGAGGGGCAGGCAGCACCAGGGGACAGCTTTACCCTCTGATGCCCAGGCTGTTATCACAGTGCCCACTGCAGCCCTTGCCCACGCACTCAACCCATGCTCCAGGGCACTGTGTGTCCCTGGAGGGACAGCCCACTCTCCTCAGAGCGCACCAGGCTGGGCAGGGCAGCTCCAGGGGGAAATGAAGGAGCCCAGACCTCCCTACACACCCCCAGCAGACACCCAGAGCCCCTCTGGGACCAGGACAGTGGCACCCCGAGGGTTTGCCCAGCTCTGGGGGATGGCAGCAGCTCCCGGGGGTGTCTCCCAGCACACAGGGGTGTGTTGGGAAGGCACAGCTGCCCGTGGGTGTGTGCAGGGTGCAGCTGATCCTGGCACAGGGATGGGCTGGGCCCCGTGTGCTCGGGGGCACCCACACCCCTGTGTGTGCCAGCTGTGCCACAGCTGTCCTGACATCCCTGGGGGATCCGTGGGGGATTGTGAGGGTGGGTTCATCACACAGCCCAGCAAGGAATCCCCCAACCTCCATACCCCGAGCACCTGCACGGACCCTGCAGCCCCCAAACCCCACCTGACCCTGGCAGATACCAACCTGCCACCCTGCTGAGCACAAAGCACCTCCCCGAGTGCCAGTGCAGGGCCTCGGGGACCCTGCCCGGCGTCCCCCACATCCTGGCCGTGCACCTCAGAGCTCCCGGCGCTGCCCCCGCATTGTGCCCGGCCGGGGGGCGGCACCGCCGGGCGACAGACGAGGGCAGCAGGAGGAAGAGGAGCGGGGAGGAGGCGAAGGCAGCCGGCTGCACGCTCAGGTGTGCGTAGGACACGTTCAGCGGGGAGCTCGTTAGCCGAGGCATCAGCAGCCCCTGCGAAGCGCTGACGCGGCTGCAGCGCGCACATCCCGGGGGCTCCCGGGGGATGCTGCGCTTCCATTCGTGCCGCACACGAGGCCCCCGGAACAGACGCAGCTCAGATGGAGTTATTTTTTCGCTGGTGAATGTTAATCCTGGCTCAGTTAATGCCTCTGCAGCGCCTCGCACGGATCCCCCCCTGCCCCACTCCAGGCTCCCACCCGGAGCATCCCAGGGGTTCCGTGGGGATGGGATGGGGCGTCAGGGGGTCTGGAACCGCCGGCTCCGTTCCCGGGGTGGATGTGGAAAGGAGCGGGCTGGTGGGAGAGCAGGAAGGGATTCCCCAGCTGGCGAGGAGGAGGAGGAGGATGTAATTGTACGGTACAGATTGAGCCTGTCAGGCGTCCCTCCGACAGCACATCCCGGGGCACCTTCACCGTAAATAATAAAGAACAGCTCGGAGAGGAGGGGATTAACAAGGACAGGCGAGGCACTTATTCCCTAATTGATGGGCTCGGATTCCTGCGGAGGCTGCGGCCACAGCCACCCTGATGGACCGCGGGCTGCGGGAGCCTCCTCCCCGCGGCTGCCGGGGAATGCAGGCAGGGAAATGCAGGGAAATGCAGGGAAATGCAGGGGAAATGCAGGAGGGGAAATGCAGGTGGGGAAATGCAGGAGGGGAAATGCAGGTGGGGAAATGCAGGTGGGGAAATGCAGGTGGGGAAATGCAAGGAAATGCAGGAGGGGAAATGCAGGTGGGGAAATGCAGGCAGGGGAAACCAGGCAGGAAAATGCAAGAAGGGAAATGCAGGGAAATGCAGGTGGGGAAGTGCAGGAAGGGAAATACAGATGGGGAAATGCAGGCAGGGGAAACCAGGCAGGAAAATGCAGGAAGGAAAATGCAGGCGGGGAAAGGTAAGAAGGAAAATGCAGGAAGGGAAGTGCAGGAAGGGAAATCGCAGGAAGGCAAATGCAGGAAGGGAAATGCAGGAGGGGAAAAGGCAGGAAGGAAAATGCAGGAAGGAAATGCAGGAATGGAAATGCAGGCAAGGAAATTGCAGGAAGGCAAATGCAGGAAGGGAGATGCAGAAAAGGGAGATGCAGGAAGGAAATTGCAGCCAGGGGAAACCAGACAGGGAAATGTAGGCAAGGAAATTGCAGGAAGGAAAATGCTGGAAGGGAAAATGCAGGTGGGGAAATGCAGGCAGGAAATTGCTGGCAAGGAAATTGCAGGAAGAGAAATGCAGGTGGGGAAATGCAGGAAGGAAATTGCAGGCAGGGGAAACCAGGCAGGGAAATGCAGGCAAGGAAGGTGCAGAAAGGAAAATGCAGGAAGGAAGTGCAGGAAGGGAAATTCAGGAAGGGGAAATGCAGCCAGGGGAAATGCAGGCAGAGAAACGCAGGAAGGGAGATGCAGGAAGGGAAAATGCAGGCAGGAAAATTCGGGAAGGGAAGTGCAGGCAGGGAAAATGCAGGCAGGAAAATTCGGGAAGGGAAGTGCAGGCAGGATGCAGGCAGGAAACCAGGCAGCTCCAGGGCACAGCAGGATCTGGGGCACAGCCCCAGCACAGAGAGGGGATGAGAGCTCCATCCCATGGGATTCACCATCCCCTGGATCGTGGGGTCTGGCCAGGTCTCGGTGTTTTTCCTCTCTTCCTTGGTTTAACCCCTTTTCTATGAAATCTGTAGAGGAGGGACCAAAATCCTGGTGCCTTGGCCCATCCCTTGCTCTCAGAGGTTGGGTTCAGCTTGCTCCACCTGCTTTGCCCAGGATTTGGGGCATCCCAGCTGGGCAGGAGGGGGGAGCAGGATGGGGTCCAAACAGCTTGGATTTACACGTGGGTTTAGCTGAGCTAAAAGCAGCTCTGGGAGGAGGCTGGGCCACTTTGGGAGATATAATTGTGTATAAAAAAAAAAGAAGCTTATTTTGGTTCCTGCAGGGAGGGGCTGTGTCCAGCTCTGCCTCTCGGGATGTGTGGGACCTGCTGGGACCCCAGGCCCGGCTTGGCCACCGTGGGGTGTCCCCTGCTGGCCAGCGCCAGGGCTGGCGCCTGCTCCAGCAGCGTGGCCTGCTTCCCGTCCTGGATTACCCTCTCCCCACCAGCGGGAGGGGGAAGAGCTCCCCGAGTGCCAGATGGTGCCGTTTAATTCCTTTTCTGGGTGAGGCTGGAATCTGTTTGTGCCCGTGTGAGCAGGACCCCGGGGGAGCAGCGCAGGCTGTGAACCTCCAGCCTTTGGGCACAGCAATTCCCCCTCTGGAAATGGGAGCAGAGCGTTCCCAAAAGCTCCTCCCGAGCTGCAAAGCCCCCTCACTGCACGGGGCAGGGCGAGCCTGGGGACCCCAGCCCCTTTTGGGGGGCTTGCCTTGGTGATCCCCTTTGCCCTGGTGATCCCCTTTGCCCTGGTGATGCCCCTGCCCTGCCTGCAGCCCTGCCAGCTTTCCCAGAGCTGGACAAGCAGGCTGGGATGCGGGAGCTGAGGAAGAGGAGCGGTGAGGAAGGCAGGGGATGGGTGTGCAGGCAGCGGTTTCCCAGGTGCTGCTGCCAGATTGCTGCCCGTGGCCTCCGCTCAGCTCACAATTATCTGGGGTAATGGCAGGGGAGGGTGACCCAGATAGCAGGGAGGAGGATAATAAGGAAGATGTAACCGAGGCTTTGGGAAAAGGGAAATGAGGGGGGGGGGGCATGAGAGAGGGAGGAGAGAAGCTCTGGGATGAACCCTGAGCTGGGATGCTGATCCAGCACTGCTTGGAGCATCCCCATGGCCCATGTCAGCCCTGATCCAGGTATTGCACCCCTGGTAAGCAAAAATATCCTCTCCTGGATCGATGGCCCTGCAGGGTTTGGGGTGGAACAGGGGGCAGGCAGAGGACAGGGCTGGCAGCTGTGTCCCAAATGGAATTTTCCTTCCCTGTGAGCTGGGATGAGTGTGGGGGGCTGTGCTGGGATCAGCTCTCAGCGTGGAGCTGTCCCCAGGTGTCCCAGCCCCAGGGGCCTTTGCTGGAGGGCACCTTGGGGACAGCACCTGCAGGGCAGCACAAGGGGCCTGGGGCTCTGCCCCCTCCCCAGGGCGCACGCAGCAGTTCTGGCACAGCCAGGGTGACATTCCACCATAAATCTCCAGCCTGGGCCTGCTCCACGAGGAGCTGAGGAAGCAGAGGTGGGAGCCAGAGCTCGTCCATCACCCACAGAGGTGTCCCCACGCTGCTGCCACCTGCTCTGGCCACCTTGGCAGTCTGCTGGGGCTGATCCCAGGGGGAATACTGCCTGTCCCTGCCCCTGGCTGCAGCTCCTCTCCCTCCATTTCCCCTCTGACCCGTCCTGGGCTGGGGCAGAGCTCACTGTCCCCTCTCCAGTGGGACTTTGGAGCTGATTTTCTGAGCCCGGGAATGCAGAGGACCAAAAGTGGGCACTGCCCATCCCAGCCAGCCGGGCAGGGCTCCTCATTCACAATCAAAGAAAGCAGGAATGCTGAGGGGTCAGGCCGGCAGTCCCAGCACAGCAGGACAGCCCTGAGCTGTCCCCAGCCCGCTGGCTGGCCGTGCCTGAAGGGAAGGCTGAGGGTCTTTGTCCCAGCACGGTGACACAGAGGTGACACAGCATGCAGCAAGGCTCCAGCATCTTTAGCTCTCAGCTCTGAGCTGCTGCTGCTGCCCCCAGCGAGGCACAGGGCCTCATTCCAGGCTCTGTCTGGGAGCAGAGGCTGCCCTGACCCCGCAGGAGCAGCAGCCCCGGGGACAGGAGCTGCAGGAAGGGGCCGTGTGCTCCCTCTGGGTGTGGTGAGGGGGCTGCTGCTGGCCCCAGGGAGGGTTTGGACTGAGAAATCATTGCTCTGGGCACGGCAGGGGACCCTGGAGCAGCAGCAGCAGCGCTCCCAGCAATCCTGGCTCATCATCGTGTGATATTTAAGTGGCAGAAGAGAAAATAAAGCAGGGGAGGGTGGGATGAGGATGAGCTGGAGGGAAGGGAGGAGCTGCCCCCCTTCCCTCCCACACCTCCCACGCCTCTGGGGGACTGGGTGGGCTGGGGTGACGCTGGTGGGGGCCAGGCTGGGTTTTGAGGGGGGGGACACCAGGGAAGGAGGACGATGTGTTCTGTGACAGGCTGGAACGTGACTCAACGTCACCTACTTTCCACCACGACAACTTCAGCTGCTTCATCTTCTCCATGCAAATCTGGGGCTCAGGGAGCTCCAAACGTGGCTCTGGAGGGGGGTTAAGGGTAGGGCCCATGAGGAGGAGGAGGAGGAGGATGAGCTTCTTCCCCCTTCCCTCTCCTCCTGAGCTGCCTCTGAGGGTGCGTCCGCCCCGGGGAAGGGAGCACCGAGAGCCCTGCAAAGCCACTCTTTTATTAATTGAATATTCAATTTTCAAAATAACCTTGAGGAACTAAATGAAGAGGCTGGGAAGAGATAGCTAATTGTCAGCTGCACCTGCTCGGCACACAAGCACGAAAATGCTGCTTCCAGCTTCCTTCCAGCCCACTCACACAATTGAGAGGATTTTTCCCCTTGAGCGGTTTATGTCAGTGCAGAGGGCACAACAGCCGGGCAGGGCACGAGGAGCCAGCACTGTGGGCACCAGCGTGGGGTGTGAGGGGGAGATGGGGCTGGCAAAGCTGGCAAGTGGCTGATCTGCCCCGGGGGATGATTTTGGTAGGGCTGGGAGGGCAGGGGGGATGTGCAGGGGCAGGCAGGGGTGTGTGGGTGCTGCACCTTGGGGTGCCACGCTGCCAGTGCCCCCAAACTGCGCTGGTTCTGCGGGGATGCAATGGCTGCAGGGGCTGGCAGGGCTTGGGGACACCCCAGCATGTCCCCAGTGTCACCAGGACAAGGCTGCTCCATCACTACCCACAGTGCTGGTGCAGGCTGATCCCTCCTTCCTTTGGGCAATCTCCCCACCCCTGCAGCAGAGCCGCATCCCCAGCCTGCCCTCGCTCTGGGAAAGCCCTGCTGTCCCTCTGTGCCATCCGTGGGGCAGCAGGAGCAGCAGGACTGCTCTTCCTGGGGGTCCTGAGCCCCCCAGCCTGCGATCCCGGGGGTTCTGAGGTCACCCAGCATCCCGGGGGTGCTGGGCCCTCCAGCCTGGGTGTCCCAGGGGTCCTGAGCCCTTCCAGCCTGGACATCCCAGGATTTTGAACCCCCCAGCCCACCTGGGCGTCCTGGTGGTTCTCATCCCCTGCTGTCCTAGGACATCTCAGGGGTTCTGAGCTGGTTTTTTATTCCAGGTGCTCTGAACTGCCCTCCCCATCCCGGCCAAATGGGGGGATCTGAGCCCACCCAGCCTGGAGATTTGGGGTTCTGACCCTCCCCATCCTGGCCACTGCTGGGCGGGGAGGGGAGGGAAGGGAAGGGAAGGGAAGGGAAGGGAAGGGAAGGGAAGGGAAGGGAAGGAAGGGAAGGGAAGGGAAGGGAAGGGAAGGGAAGGGAAGGGAAGGGAAGGGAAGGGAAGGGAAGGGAAGGGAAGGGAAGGGAAGGGAAGAAGGGAAGGGGAAGGGAAGGGAAGGGAAGGGAAGGGAAGGGAAGGGAAGCATCCTCCCGGCGGGTTCGGGCCCCGGGGCAGACGCCGCCTCTCAGCGGCCCCGCTCTCTCCGACTCGCTGGCTGCCTCCACACTCGGCTGCATTAATAATCAGCCGGCTGATGGGGAAGGATTTACCAGCTGTTTTTCATGACTCCATTGGCCTCAGATAAATCAGGGAGGGGGTGTCGCTTGGCGCTTGCCAGGGCGCTGATGGATGGTGCCGAGCGAGCGGATCGCTCACACGCTGCCACTCGCGGGCTCTGTCAGCCTGCCGGGGAGCGCTCCAGTGATTAATGGCCCCAATCAAGCGCGGGGGAATCGCCGGGGTGGGACCCAGCCCTCGCCCCCTCCCCAGCATCGCCCCGCCCCGGCTCTGCCCCGCGGGAGCTGCTGCAGGGACCCCTCCCCTCCCCTGCCCTCCCCTTCCTGCCCAGCCCTCCCAGTTTGCCCAGTTTGCCCAGCTTGCCCAGCAGCCGGGCTGGCGTGGGCAGCTCCGCCCGGCGCGGCTGCAGGATGGAGATTAGCTCGAAAGAGCTGAGCACACACAATATTTCCAAAGCAATTGCAAGCGAAGCAGGGAGCAGCTGTGGGCTGAGCAGCCCTGCCTCCCTCAATTCCGGCAACATCTGGACGCGGCAGCTGTGCCGGAGAGTGAAACCTGTTCGGGGCGAGGGGGAAGCGTGCGGGACCCCAACGCTGGTGATGGGAAACCTGCCTGCGGCTGCGGCTCCCTGCGGGCCGGGGAATCCTCCAGAGGCACCATCCCCTCGCTGTGCTTCAGGGCCGGGCCGGGGGGAGCCCCTCCTGCACCCATCGCCCCAGAAAGGCACCGGCCCCATTCCCTGGGAGCCCCTCCTGCCCCCATCGAGCTGGGAAGGCACTGGACCGATCCTCTGGGAGCTGGGGGAGCCCCTCCTGCCCCAGTTGTTCCAGGAAAGCACCGGCCCTATTCCCTGGGAGCTGAAGGAGCTCCTCCTGCCCCCATCGCCCTGGGAAAGCACCGGCCCCCTCCCCGGGAACTGGGAGAGCCCTTCCTGCACTCATCACCCCAGTAAGGCACCGGTCCCATTCCTGGGAGCTGGGGGAGCCCCTCCTGCCCCAGTTGCCCCAGGAAGGCACCGGCCCCATCCCTGGGAGCCGGGGGAGCCGCCCTGTGACCGCGGCAGAGGGACCAGCGCTCCCTGCCCAGGCTCCTTCGTGGTCCCTGTGGGGCAGGATCCCCCGTGGGTGCCGCAGGGGCGCTGGGGGTCTCAGTGGGGTGCTCTGACTCTCTGCACAGCGTTCCTGGGGCTGGAGAAGGTTCCAAAGGAGAACTTTCCAGTGAGCCCAGCCCCGGCGTGGGGAGGATGTTGGCGCTCAGGGATTGCAGTCGGACGCCAGGGGCTGCTGTAACCCCCCGGCAGCGAGGGGAGCCCCAAAAGCAGGGTCCCCAACACGGCAGACCTTGGCACTGTTGGTGGCAGTGCTGCAATGTGAGCGTTGGCAGCTGGTGCCACCTCCCAGCCCCGCGTGGGCACGGGCAGAGCGAGCTGCGGGCACACAGGGTGTCCCCTGTCCCTCTGCCCTGCTCTGGGGCACTGGGGGGCTGTCCCTGTCCCCACTGAGCCCCACTGCCCTCCTGGGGACAGTCCTTGGGTCCCGAGGCAGAGCCATCTCCTGGTGCCCGCCGTGCTGTGCGTGCCCGGGTGGCACCAGGCAGGGGCTGTTTCACAGCAGGAGCCTCCAGGAGGCCAAACCCAGGGAATTCTTCCATTTAACCCGGGGCAGGAGCGGTGCAGGTGGCAGTGCTGCCTCTGTGGGCACAGCAGCTCCCAGTTCTGCAGGCCCCCCGTGCCCCCCAACCCCTGCTGGGCTCTGTCTGTGCCCCTGGCAGCTGCCAGCCCTGCGGGATGGCATGTGTGGGTGCAAGGGGCAGGAGAGGAGCTGGAGGGGGCCTTTTCCCTGCCCATGCCAGGGGACAGCTTCCAGCAGGAGCCCTATGGGCACTCCGTGGTGCTGGGGACAGGGCTGCAGCTCCTCGGTGTCCCCAGCTGTGTGTGCTGTGTGTGCTGTGTGTGCCGTGTGTGTGCTGTGTGTGCCGTGTGTGCTGTGTGTGTGCTGTGCTGTGTGTGCTGTGTGTGCTGTGCTGTGTGTGCTGTGTGTGCTGTGTGTGCTGTGTGTGCTGTGTGTGTGCTGTGTGTGCTGTGTGTGCTGTGTGTGTGCTGTGTGTGCTGTGTGTGCTGTGTGTGTGTGCTGTGCGTGCTGTGCTGTGTGTGCTGTGTGTGCTGTGCGTGCTGTGCTGTGTGTGTGTGCTGTGTGTGCTGTGTGTGCTGTGCGTGCTGTGCTGTGTGTGCCGTGTGTGCTGTGTGTGTGCCGTGTGTGCTGTGTGTGCTGTGCTGTGTGTGTTGTGCTGTGTGTGTGTGCTGTGTGTGCTGTGTGTGCTGTGTGTGCTGTGTGTGCTGTGCTGTGTGTGCTGTGTGTGCTGGGCTGTGTGCTGTGTGTGCTGTGCTGTGTCTGCTGTGTTTGTGCTGTGTGTGCTGTGTGTGCTGTGTGTGCTGTGTGTGCTGTGTGTGTGCTGTGTGTGCTGTGTGTGCTGTGTGTGCTGTGTGTGTGCTGTGTGTGCTGTGCTGTGTCTGCTGTGTTTGTGCTGTGTGTGTGCTGTGTGTGCTGTGTGTGCCGTGTGTGCTGTGTGTGCTGTGTGTTCTGTGTTCTGTGTGTGTGCTGTGTGTGCTGGGCTGTGTGTGTGTGCTGTGTGTGCTGTGTGTGCTGTGCTGTGTGTGCTGTGTGTGCTGTGTGTGCTGTGTGTGTGCTGTGTGTGCTGTGCTGTGTGTGCTGTGTGTGCTGTGTGTGCTGTGCGTGCTGTGTGTGCTGTGCGTGCTGTGCTGTGTGTGCTGTGCTGTGTGTGTGCTGTGTGTGCTGTGTGTGCTGTGTGTGCTGTGTGTGCTGTGTGTGCTGTGCTGTGTGTGCTGTGTGTGCTGTGTGTGCTGTGTGTGCTGTGTGTGCTGTGCTGTGTGTGCTGTGTGTGCTGTGCTGTGTGTGTGTGCTGTGCTGTGTGTGCTGTGTGTGCTGTGTGCTGTGTGTGTGTGCTGTGTGTGCTGTGTGTGCTGTGTGGTGTGTGTGCTGTGTGTGTGTGTGTGCTGTGTGTGCTGTGCTGTGTGTGTGTGCTGTGTGTGTGTGCTGTGTGTTCTGTGCTGTGTGTGTGTGCTGTGTGTGCTGTGTGTGCTGTGTGCTATGTGTGCTGTGTGTGCTGTGCTGGGCTGTGCTGTGCTCCCAGCCCCCTGCTCTCTGCTCCCAGGGTGCTCAGCTCAGTCCCAGTGCCCCAATCCCATGGGATGAGCCATGGCACATCCCACTGAGCCCCCTGGGCCTGCCCTGCCCTCCCGTGCTGCTCAGACTCCTGCCAGGGGGAAAAGGGGCACCACGGTGCCAGCCAGGGGCATCTGCCATCCTTGGGGTGATGTACCTGCACCCACGGACAGACAAAGATCCCTGCTCTGTGCCCACAGACAGACAAAGATCCCTGCTCTGGACCCAGACACACACACACACACACACACACGGGTGGCACTGCCTGGGCCACGGTCGCACACACACACACACACAAAAAAACAGACTCAGACACAGGGGGGGCACTGCCTGGGCCATGCTGCTGTGACACAGTGACACACACAGACAAACACACGGGTGGCACTGCTGCGGCCATGCTGGTGTGACATGGTGACACACAGAACACACACAAGAAACACAGGCAGGCCCCAGCCCTGGCAGGGGGACAGCAGCGTGTCCCTGCTGGCAGCAGGACCTGCAGCACCCCTGGGATCATTCCCAAAGGGGGCCAAGGTGCCCCGGGTGCTGCCAGCCCAGCAGGACAGGGAGGGCAGGGCCAGGCTGGTGCAGCTGCACACCCACGGGGGCCAGGGGGCAGGAGGAGGGCGAGAGCCCCAAGGCCTGGGAAATGTCCCCGTGGGCTGTGCATGGAGAGCCCTCCCAGGCCTGGGAGCGCTGGCACAGCTTCAGACATTTTGTTCTCCCTGAAAATCCGTCTGTGGGAGCGAGCAGGGCTGATTGATTTTGTGCTGTGTTCTGTGCTGGGCTGTGCTGGCAGCACCTGCTCGTGCTGCCTGAGCATGCACCCCCCACCCAACACCCAGCCTGGAGCACCCCCTGGCACCCAGGGAGGTGACAGGCAAGGGACAGCGTCTGGGCCACCTCAGGGCTGTCACTGAACGTGCTGGTGAAGAGGGATGGGAAGGGGATAGGGGAGAGAAGGGTGGGAAGGAGCAATATGTGGGAATGGGGGTGTGGATGTTTCCCCAGTGTCCCCATCAGAGAAGGGACAGGAGCACCAGCAGCCCGGAGCTGGCGCTGGGATCAGCTCTGCAGCCTCTGGAAGCCTCTGGCTGGGCAGGGTGGGGATGGGGACCGCAGGTGACCCCTCCGGACGCTCCCATCCCTCACCCCGCGCCACCGCCCCGCTGAGCCCCCAACCCTCCTTGTGTGGCGCTCCGCAGGGTGGCACCGGCCGTGTGACCCGCCGGTGGCCCCGGCAGTGCCCCGAGGCCCGTGCGGACGGCGGCGGGGCCGTGCCGGGGCTGCCGGGAGCCGCTCCCTCCCCGGTAATTGCGGAGCGTTCTCCGCGCTGCCGCTTTCCATGGCAACGCCAGCCTGGCGCGCCGCAGCCTCGCAGATTGTTCCGAAAGGTCACCCCGAGGGGCGGGGGGCTCGCCATCCTCCGGGAATGCGAGGGGGACAGGGGAGGGAAGCACAGCCCCCTCCAGGGGATGGGCCCGCAGGGTGCCTGGGGGTGGCTGAGCGGCTGTAGGGAAATTGGGAACTGGGCATGGAGGTGGGACAGGGCTCTGGGGGGCACACCGGGCTGTGGGGCAGCTGTGGGACCGAGGGGTACCGAGGGCAGCAGCAGCCCCGGCTCCTGCTTTGCTGGGAACTGAAGGTGACCCACAGCAGCACTGTCCGGATGGGTGGCAGTGCCATCGGTGCCTCTGTGTCCCCAGGGTGACTCCCTCCCACCCCTGGCTGCCAGCACAACCAGCGTTCCTGTGCCCACTCCTATCCCAGGCCTGGCAGGGATACCCCATCCCAGGCTTGGCAGGGATATCCCATCCCAAGCTTTGCAGGGATACCCCACCCCAGGCTTTGCAGGGATACCCCATCCCAGGCTTTGCAGGGATACCCCACCCCAGGCTTGGCAGGGATACCCCATCCCAAGCTTTGCAGGGATACCCCATCCCAAGCTTGGCAGGGATACCCCACCCCAGGCTTTGCAGGGATACCCCATCCCAACCTGAGGCGCCACCGAGTTTTGGGAGCTGTGCTGGCTCTGGCTCAGGCAGCTCAGCACCAATCCTGCCAGCCAGCACAAGCTGCAGTGTTTGGGTGCCCAGCTGGACAGCAGGGCACGGAGAAGGAGCCAAGCTCCTCACGTTCCTTTTTCCAGGACCCCTCCCGTGCCCCCACAGCCTCGGCAGCCCCGGGGAGCCGCTGGGGTTAAATATTCAGGAGCACTCGCTGTGCACGTTTTGTAAAGATCAAGCGGCTCCCAGGCCCGGCAGTTCCCTTCCCCTGCTGCCGGGGATGCGCCTTAATGAGTTTGCAGAATGATACATTTTTAAAGTCATTATTTCCGGCCCTGTTCAAAGTCCCAGCATTTCCTCTGCTCCAGTTGCTCCGGCGGCCGCCCCGCTGTGCCCCCCCTGGGGACAGAGCCCCAACAGGGGGGATCCACGGGGATGGGGACAGAGCCCACGGGGATGGGGACAGAGCCCCAACAGGGGGGCACCCACAGCGATGGGGACAGAGCCCTCGGGGATGGGGCACCTGGGGAGGGGCACGGGGCCCTGGGGTAGAGCAAGGAGGGGACTCCAGGGCACCCCCAACCCATGTCCTCCCTGTGCTGCTGCGGGACTCTGTGTGTGCTGGGGGTGCCTGGGGACACGGATCCCTGCCCTGCCTGGGGACAGGGGAAATATTGATCGCTGTCCTTCCTGGGGACACAGGGACACAGATCCCTGCCCTTCCTGGAGCCATGGGGACACAGATCCCTGCCCCGCCTCATGACAGTGGGAATATTGATCCCTGTCCTTCCTCGGGCCATGGGACACTGATCCCTGCCCTCCTTTGGGACAAGGACACGGATCCCTGCCCTGCCTGGGGACATGGGGACACTGATCCCTGCCTCATGACAGTGGGAATATTGATCCCCTGTCCTTCCTGGGGGCATGGGGACACTGATCCCTGCCCTGACTGGGAACGTGGGGGCAGTGGGAATATTGATCCTGCCTTGCCTGAGGCCATGGGAATGATGATCCCTGTCCATCCTGGCTCTCAGGGACACGGATCCCTGCCCTGCCTTGTCCATCCTGACTCTCAGGGACACGGATCCCTGCCCTACCTGGTGTAATTTGGGATTTTCATCCCTGCCCTTCATGGGGCCACAGGGACAGGGATCCCTGCCCTGCTCTGGGACATGGTGACACCGATCCTTTCCTTGCTGTGGGATATGGGAGCACTGATTCCTTCCCTGCCTGGGGACATCCAGACACCAATCCTGGCCTAGTGGAAATGGGAATATTGATCCTTGTCCTTCCTGGGACCATGGGACCGATCCCTGCCCTGCTTTGGGACATGGGACACTAATCCCTGTCCTGCTTTGGGACATGGGAGCACTGATCCCTGTCCTGCTTTGGGACAGGGACACTGATCCCTGTCCTGTTTTGGGACAGGGACACTGATCCCTGTCCTGTTTTGGGACAGGGATACTGATCCCTGTCCTGCTTTGGGACAGGGACACTGATCCCTGTCCTGTTTTGGGACAGGGACACTGGTCCCTGCTGTGCCTCACAGCAGTGGGATGGGGATTTTAATCCCTGTCCTTTTAAAGCTCAGGGGAGCACTGTTCCCTGCCCTTCCCTGCCTAGGTCTGTGGACACAGATCCTGCCCTGCCTGGGGGCATGAGGACATGGATCCCTCATGGCAGTGGGATATTGATCCCTGCCCTGCCTGGGAACACAGGGATGCTGATCCCTGCCTTGTCTGGGGACACAGGGACATGGATCTCTGTCCCTGCTTGGGGACACAGGGACATGGTTCCCTTCCTGGTCTGGAGATACAGGGACATGGATCCCTGCCTGTCTGGGGACATTGATCCTGTCCCTGCTTGGGGACACAAGGACATGGATCCCTGCTCTGCCTGGGGACATGGGTCTTGTCCCTGGCTGGAGACACAGGGACATGGATCCTGTCCCTGTCTGGGGACATTGATCCTGTCCCCACATGGGGACACAGGGACATGGATCCTGTCCCTGTCTGGGGATGTTGATCCTGTCCCCACATGGGGACACAGGGACATGGATCCTGTCCCTGCCTGAGGACACAGGGACATGGATCCCTGCCCTCCCTGGGGCCATGGGGAGACGCTGATCCTTTCCCTGCTCCAGGGACAGCCCAGGCAGTGCAGCACAGCTCCCTCGGCAGCTGCACCAGGCAGGTGCAGGGGCAGGGGCCCAGCAGAGCCCCCCAGCAGCGGCCCCCCGTTAATTGTGGGTCTGCCTGCACTTAATGACAGCCTTGGGAGCAGGCAGCAGCTGGGAAGTGCCATGGAAACCACCCCAAAGCTGTGCCCAGCCTGGGCAGGGGGATCTGGGACCAGCAGCTGCTTCTGCACCCCTCCCTCCCCAGCACCATCCCTGCTCCCAGCCCCTCTCCAGCCTTCCCTCCCTCCCCTGCCCACCCTCTGCCTCCTGCTTGGGAACACACAGGAAGTTTTCAGGTTTGACCAGATCTTTCAGCTCTGAGAGGGCTGAAATCCCAGACACTGAGGCTTTGGTGCAGCAGCAGGGGATGAGATTTGGTGTAGAAATTTGGGGACTGGCCATGCCACCCCTGATGTGCTGCTCTCCTGTGTCACCTGCATGTGTCCCAACATGTCCCAAATTCCTCCACCCAGATGCTGGCAGCTGCCCCTGGCCATGAGCTCTGCACTGGCACGTTCAGGGCAGGGGGGACTGAGGTGCCCCAGCCCCCTTGGTGCCAGCCTGGCTGCTGGGTGAGCCCTGCAGTGTCACCTCTGTGCTGGGGACAGGCTGTACCAGGGGGGTGGCCCCAGTTCTCATCCACCCCATGGGATGAAGCGCTGGAAATGGGGCTCAGGTGCCTGCCTGGAGCTGCAGGGAGGGCAGAGGGTCCCAGGGATTGTCACCTTGTCCCTCCCCACTGCCTACCTTTGGGCAGGGAAGAGATTCTGCAGCAAACCAGGATGTGCTTTGAGGCACATTTCTCAGCTTTAGGGACATTTCTCAGCTTCAGGGACATTTCTCAGTTTTAGGGACATTCCTCAGCTTCAGGGACATTTCTCAGCTTCTTCAAGGCCTTGGAAGCTGCTGGATCCATAACCTTCCCCACAGGAAATCTGGCACCTTTGGGAGAGGTTTCTGTAGGCAGCTCACCCAGCCTGGGGACCTGGGGGCTTCCTTGTCACCTGCAGCCCCTCATGTGGCCGTCAAGGTGGGAGTGTGAGGATCACCTGGGAGGTGCCACCAAACTCAGAGCCCCTTGGGCAGCCTGGTGCCACGGGCTGTCTCTGGTGGTGTCACCTGGGGGACAGCAGGGACACCAAAAAATGGGTGGCAACACCAGCACTGGTGCCTGTGCAGGGATTTTGGGATGCATCCCATCCTGTGGGCACCGGGCTGCTCAGAGGGGCCGGGGCCATCACCTGGGGGCTCCCTTGTCCCGCGGATCCGGGGACAGCACACCGGGCTGGGGACACCGCCGGTGGCTGGGGACAGCAGGCTGGGGACACGGCGGGGGCTCTGCAGCCACGGCTCGGAGATGCAGAGATAGCGGCGCCTCCGGCCTCGGTAAATTATCTCGCCTCGATGTTCATTAATCAACAATTCTTATGTAAACAGACACATCCCGAGCTCTGCTTCCCGTCACCTTGGCAACAGCACAGAGCCGACCCTGGATCGGGATGTGCTCGGGGCTCCCACCTGGGCACAGCCCCGGCTGCAACTTTTTGCCTGCTCCCTTTTCCTCCCACAAGGAGTCTTCAGGGCCCTGGATCTTCTCAGCATTGGATTCTGGGCCTCCCCACCCCTGAATCCCGGACCTCTCTATTGAGGGATCATTGACCTCCCCATCAGTGCATCCTGGACCTTTGGATTGTTGGATCCTGGATCTCCCCTTCATTAAATCACAGACTTCCACAAAATTTGGTCCACAAAAATGGGCCTGTCTGTTGTTGGATCCTGGACCTCCCAATCTTGGGAAAAATCATGGACCTCCCCACTGGGAGGTCCCGATCCTGGACCTCCCAGTCATGGGATCATGGTCCTCTCCAGCAGTGCATCCTGGACCTCCCAGTTGTGGAATCATGCTCCTCTCCAGCAGTGCATCCTGGACCTCCTAATCATGGGATCATGGTACTCTCCAGCAGTGCACCCTGGGCATCCCAATCATGGGATCATGCTCCTCTCCATTGCTGCATCCTGGACCCCCCAGTCATGGGATCATGGTCCTCTCCAGCAGTGCATCTGGACCTCCTAATCATGGGATCATGGTCCTCTCCAGCAGTGCATCCTGGGCATCCCAATCATGGGCTCATGGTTCTCCCCAGCACTGCATCCTGGACCTCCCAGTTGTGAGATCATGCTCCTCTCCATTGCTGCATCCTGGACCATCGCAATCATGGGATCATGCTCCCCTCCATTGCTGCATCCTGGACCATCCCAATCATGGGATCATGCTCCTCTCCAGCACTGGATCCTGGACCTCCCATCTCCAGCCACTGGAGCAGGGGGCAGCAGCCTGAGTGCCACCACAGGCACAGCCAGGACCTGGAGAACTCCTCCCACAGGGATGGTGCTGGGAGCAGGAATGTGGCAGTGCCCCAAAGGCACAGCTGGGCTCACAGGCTGGGGGGGCAGCGACCTCGGGGTGCATCCTGAACCCTCCCCAGCCTCCCACTGCCTCATCCTGTCCCCAGGGTCTCTCCGGGAAGCCCTCACAGTGGATATTTTGTCCTCTCTCAGGACAAAAGCAAGTCCCTGATCTCTCTGAGGATCCAGCAGGAGCTGCCAGGGCAGCAGGGCCCTGCTGCCTCCCGGGGCTGGCCCCCAGCAGGACAGCTCTGGCACGGAATGGGAAAGCCCTGCATGGGGGCTGATAGAAGCCAGAGGAGCCCAAGTCATTTAAGGTTGAAGAGAAATGTTAAAGACAGCAGGAAAAGCAAACATTAGTGGTAGCCATGCAGCTGAGGGGAATAGGAAGGGCTTTTACAAATATATCAAGGGGAAAAGGAAATACTGGAGAGTCAAGACAAAGTAGGCCCATTAATAAATGAGGAAGGATATTAAATTAATGATGATTCTCAAATGGCTGAGTTAGTGAACTACTTATTGAGAGCTGCCTTTAACAAGAACAACAAGGCAAAGTGGCTGAGACAATCAGAAAGCAGCCGGGGGTGCTGGAATTGTCCCACATGGAGCAAGGGCAGGGGACAGCTGGGTTCCCAGCCCTGGGTACAAATGCCAGGGCTGAGCACCCCATCCATCTCCTCCCTGGCAGGAGCACAGGGAAGGAGTGTCCGGAGCAGCTGAAGCTTGGTAGGAGGCCCAGGGCGAATAAGGGGCCTGAGGGCACCCTGGCTCCTCCTTGGAGCAGGATGGGACCACAGAAGTGCAAGGGAGAGTTCCCAAGGGCAGCCCCACTGGATCCAGCCTGGGAGCTCCAGGGACAGCTCCTGCACTGAAATGGGGAGAGGGAGGGTTCAGGGATGGGATGGGATGGGATGGGATGGAATGGGATGGGATGGGAGGGGATGGGATGGGATGGGATGGATGCACATCCCCAGTGGGCCTGGGCAGAGATGTGGGACCTCTCCTGAGACCCTGGGGCTTGGGACACTCTACCCAGCCCCTCCTGCCCTGCCTGGAGGAGGTGCAGGAGCCCTGGGGCTCACAGAGGGATGATCCTTCCCTTTGCCCACCGGGAGCTGCCTGGTGGCCGTGCCCAGCCAGGAGCTGTCCCGTGGCCGTGGCCGTGCCATCTGACAAAGGGCTCTGTGGGGGACAATGTCCGGGAAACGAGGGCCCTTGTCAATGTTTTATGGGCCCGGGGCTCCCCAGGGTGTGTTTACGGGGCAGTAAATGAAAGCACTCAGCCAAGTGACATTTGTGTTCTGCAAATGCGATTATTATGCATGATTAGCAGCCAAGTGCACTGCAAAACCCACACTGCCGGCGGGGAGGGGCGGCTCCGGCCCGGGGGGGTCCTGCTCCCCACAAAGGCCTCAGGGGGCTCCTGCTCCCCACAAAACCTCAGGGAGTTCCTGCTCCCCATAACAGCTCCAGGGGGCTCCTGCTCCTCACAAAGGTCTCAGAGAGCTCCTGCTCCCCACAAAGGCCTCGGGAGCTCCTGCTCCCCACAAAACCTCAGGGAGCTCCTGCTCCCCACAAAGGCCTCGGGGAGCTCCCGATCCCCACAAAACCTTGGGGAGCTCCTGCTCCCCACAACAGCCCTGGGGGGCTCCTGCTCCCCACAAAACCTCAGGAAGGTCCTGCTCCCCACAAAACCTAGGGAGCTCTTGCTCCCCACAAAACCTCAGGGGGCTCCAGCTCCCCACAAAGGCCTTGGGGGGTCCTGCTCCCCACAAAACCTCAGGGAGCTCCTGCTCTCCACAACAGCTCCAGGGAGCTCCGGATCCCCACAAAACCTCGGGAGCTCCTGCTCCCCACAAAGGCCTCAGTGAGCTCGTGTTCCCACAAAACCTCGGGAGCTCCTGCTCCCCACAAAGGCCTTGGGAGCTCCTGCTCCCCACAAAGGCCTCAGGGAGCTCCTGCTCCCCACAAAGGCCTCGGGAGCTCCAGCTCCCCACAAAGGCCTCAGGGAGCTCCTGCTCCCCACAAAGGCGTCAGGAGCTCCTGCTCCCCACAAAACCTCGGGGGCTCCTGCTCCCACAAAGGCCTCAGGGAGCTCCTGCTCCCCACAAAACGTCGGGAGCTCCTGCTCCCCACAGAAGCCTCTCCCCGGGCCCAGTGAGGATGAGCCGAGCCCCGGCCCCTGCACAGACCCCGGCCCCCCCTCCCTGCCCTCGGGCGGCGCTGCCCCAGCCCTGCTGGCCCGACAGGGACCGTGCCAGCCGAGGAGCTCCACGATTCCCCTCCCAGCTGCCAGCCCGACTTTCCAGAGGAACGCATCCAAAGCCACTTTTTAGCTTTAATTATTTATCTGTAACCAATTTGGCAGGAAAAGCAATTAAACGAGTGGGTGATTAATGACCCGCTGATTTGCACAGGTACCTAATTTAAATGTCTATATAACATAGAAGCACATTTTGGAGATGCTCTGAGGGCTCGGGTCAGTGCCTGGCTGCTGGGTGGGTGTTTGGAGGGTCACTCCAGTGAAGCAGTGCTGGAGCATTCTGTGCTTCCCAACAGCTCCAGGAGCACAGGAGGGATGGTTATCCCAAAAACCCCACTGGACTTTCTGCCAGGCCAGTGCTGTGCTCATCACACTCCCTTTGCCACTTGGAAATGTGAGCCAGCTGGGAAGGAGCTGATGGGACAGAGGAGGATGCTGTCTGTCACAGACATCTTTTATGAAAAATCCTTTCCTTCGGATTTTTCCTCCTGAGAAGATGAGAGGCCTCAGGAACAAAATGCAAACAATGGTTATCTGCTGCTGTGGAATGCAACAGGTGCATCTGTGATTGGTCTCATATAGTTGTTTCTAATTAATGGCCAATCACAGCCAGCAGGCTCAGACTCTGTCTGAGACACAAGCCTTTGTTATCATTCTTTCTTTTTCTACTCTTAGCTAGCCTTCTGATGAAATCCTTTCTTCTATCCATTTAGTATAGTTTTAATGTAATATATATCATAAAATAATAAATCAGCCTTCTGAAACATGGAGTCAGATCCTCATCTCTTCCCTCATCCTCGGACCCCTGTGAACGCCACCAAGCTGTCCCCTGGGAAAAGTGCCCAGGGAGACACAGGCTGGAGCTGCTGTCACACGTGGGACAGGGGGCAGGGACAGGGCTCACACCTCACCGGGCACAGACTGGGGCTGTCACCACCCAGGGCCACCCAGGCTCTCCCCTCTGAGCTCCCCACTCTGCCTCACATCCCAAATCCTCCCCACCCCTGTGCTATGGCCTGGCACTGCCTGGGGCTGGGTGGGTCTGCAAACAGCCCCCTGGGCACCCCTGATGCCACCAGGCTGTGACACCTTGGCGACACCATGGTGACACCTTGCCCTCCTCAGCCCTGGGTCCCAGAGGGACAGACTCCCTGGGGGTGCACAGCAGAATTTCCACTTTTTCCGTGTTTTCTCTGCTGCTGGGGGGAGTCAGAGCTGAGGCCAAGAGCTGCCAGACTCCAAAGTGTCCCCTTGTCCCTGCCGGGCTCAGACACGCTGGGGATGGAGCTCCCAGGGGGGCAGGGAGGAGCAGGGGTGGGCCCATTGTTGGGATAGAAATGGTAAATCCATTAATCTTTGGGAATACAATATACTGTGCAGAACAGAAAAGGAAAAGAGACACCTCATTTGTTATCAGGTGCATTGTGAGAGTCAGGTTCTTTAATTATCTCACCAAATTCTACAGCCCATTCATCAAGTGCCACCACCAGGCTGCCGAGATTGCCACCCACGGACCATCTGGGCACTGCCAGCCCCTGGGCACGAGGTCCTGCAGGCACAGGGGATGCTCCTCATGCCCCTAAACCCCCTCAGGCCTCCCTGGAACACCCTCAGGTCTCCCTGGACCCCCCTCGGGCTCCCTGGAACCCCCTCGGGCTCCCTGCTCAGGAATTCACCTCCTGGATGTCCAGGCGAGCCCAGCATTGCTGGTGTGTGGTACTGGAATCACAGAATCAGGGAACATCCTGGGCTGGAAGGAATCCAGGGGGATCATTGATCCAACTCCTGTCCCTGCACAGCCCAGCAACCCCACCCTGTGCTGAGAGCATTGTCCAAACACTCCTGGAGTTCTGGCAGCCTTGGGACCATTCTCTGGGCAGCCTTGTCCCCTTCATGGAGAGATGGCAGCCAGGCCAGGGACATCATTGTGTCCACTGGGGTTCATGGAAAACAGGGAGAGGTCATTTTTCCACAGGCAGGCAGAGATAGGAGAAGGGGGAGTGGTTTGAAACTAAACCAGGAGAGGTTTGGATGGGATGTTGGGAATTAGGAATTGTTCCCTGGCAGGATGGGCAGGCCCTGGCACAGGGTGCCCAGAGCAGCTGGGGCTGCCCCTGGATCCCTGGCAGTGCCCAAGGCCAGGCTGGAGCACCTGGGACAGTGGGAGGTGTCCCTGCCATGGCAGGGGTGGAATGGGATGGGATGGGCTTTAAGGTCCCTTCCAGCCCAATCCACTCTGGCATTCCATGACTCTGTGGCATGGGAGAGGCCAGAGGAGGTGATTGGGAGCAATGTCCTGTGCCCAGTGCCTTGGGCATCGCTGTGGGGTGAGGGAATCACCTCCCACCCCAGGGCAGAGCCTGGGACTGCCCAAAACGGGGCTGGTGAGGCTGCAAAGCCCTCCCAGCTCCCAGTGCCTGTGTTTGGCTTTGTCCTGGCTGTGGCTGGAGCTTCTCCTCCTCCCACCTTGCCCGACCCAGCAGCTCCCTGGCAGGGTGGCAGCCCCAGCCCTGTCCCAGCCAGCTGGCAGCACCCTGGCAATGTGGGGATCCATGGTTCCCTGTGGCACAGCTCCATGCAGGGTGGCCAGGGTCAGGAGGGGAGGCTGGGGATGGGCACAGGAGCAGAGCATGGCCAGGGCAGCAGGAGGGGGAAAGGTGGAGAGGAAAGGGATCTGGGGTGCTGAGAGGGGGAAGCCTGTCTGGGATTCATCAGAGGTGGAGTTGGAGTGGTTTTTATAGGAACAAAGAGAGCTGGGCCCCAGGGGAGATCCCTGCTGGGATAAATGATCCATCTGGAGAACTCCAGAAATCCAGAGGTGGCTGCACCCCCAAGGTGTGGGTGAGGTTTGGGGCGCACAGCCCTGGGCCCCACTGTCCCTGAGGGGGCTGCTCCTCCTCCTGCCTCTGCCACTGCCCTCCAGAATCCCTGGGGAGCA